>NC_090651.1:101928794-102141294 GCF_040937935.1 Hyperolius riggenbachi
AGCCGCAAGGTGGTTGATGAGCGAGCTGGTGCAGAACTTTAAGGGGTCTGCACCTCTGCTCAACTTCCGCTGACAGTGGTTGCAAGTGGCGTACTTGCTGTACACAGTGGGCATGGTGAAATATCGCCAGATTGGTGACTTAAACATCCCCCTACGGCATGGAAGCGCTGCTGCCTGTCTCCCTGTGGTGGTTGGGGGGGGGGCTTGGGGGGCTTGGGTGCGGCTGGTGGTGGTACTGGCTGATGCTGCTGCTGCTGCTGCTGAGCCTGAGACACCAGCAGGGTGTGGGACGCTGCCAATGCTTGCAATGATGCGCCTCCTTGCAAGGCCCACAAGCGCATCCTCCTCCTCCTCCTCAGAGCTGCTGAGGACGACATCCCCTGGAGGTGGTGGCACCCAGTCTCTGTCTGTCACCGGGTCATCATCATCCTCCCCCTCCTGAAACATGTCCTGCTGGGATGAGGACCCCCCAAACTCCTCTCCTGATGCATGGATGGGCTGCTTGACTGTCGCCACAGTCTTGCTGTCCAATCCCTCATCCCCCAAAGTGCCCATCAGCATCTCCTCCTCAAGATCGCCAACAACAGCAGACAATTTACTCATGATGCCTGGGGTCAAAAGACTGCTGAATGACAGGTCGGCGAGTGACGGTGAACTGGCCTCCTCCCCAGACCCTGCTGGGCGGCTGCTGCGAACAGGGGTGGTGGTGGTGGTGGTGGTGGTGGTGAGGGTGGAGGCCTCGGATGCAGAGCTGATGGCGGGCTGCTCATCCTCCGTCATGAGTTGCACCACAGTGTCTGCATCCTTTTCCTCAATGGGACGTTTCCGACCCGGCTGGAGGAAAATGGGAGCAGGTGCTACACGCTGCTGCTGCGTCTCTGCAGCGTGAGTTGCAGATGCTCCTGCTGGGCGGCGCCCAAGGCGTCCACGGCCAGTGGCTATGGGAGGAATGTTAGCCACTGACGCTGCTGCTGCTGCTGCGGAACTGTGCATGGTGGCGCCCGCGGCCGCGGCCGCGGCTTGCCACAATGCTGCTCCCTCTCCTCCTGATTCCCTTGCTGCCCTTCCCCTTGCCCAAACCGCGCTGGCTGCCACTTCCAGACATCTTCAATGTTTTGGGCGTATAGACAAAAGTTTTTTAAAAGGGCGGGTGAAAAGTGGGGTACTTTAATGGAGTGGGTTGGTTGGTGAGGTGACTGAGTGAGTGTCCCCTAGTACAGTAAGTAAGTAGTAACAGTCAGGAAGTACAACTAGCAGTTACAATAATCAGTAGTAATCACAAGTAAATTTAGTGTGTGTACACTCAGACAGTGAGTGCACGCACGCAGGAGCTAGTAGCCTATGAACACAGTGACTGAGTGTCCTAGACTCCTAGTACAGTAAGAGTAAGTAGTAACAGTAAGTAGAACTAACTAATTACAATAATCAATCAGCGATCAGAAGGAAATAGAGTGTGGGTGGTGTGTGTACACTCAGACAGTGAGTGACCGCACGCAGGAGCTAGTAGCCTATGGACAGTGACTGAGTGTCCTAGACTCCTAGTACAGTAAGAGTAAGTAGTAACAGTAAGTAGAACTAACTAATTACAATAATCAATCAGCGATCAGAAGGAAATGGAGTGTGGGTGGTGTGTGTACACTCAGACAGTGAGTGACCGCACGCAGGAGCTAGTAGCCTATGAACACAGTGACTGAGTGTCCTAGACTCCTAGTACAGTAAGAGTAAGTAGTAACAGTAAGTAGAACTAACTAATTACAATAATCAATCAGCGATCAGAAGGAAATGGAGTGTGGGTGGTGTGTGTACACTC
This sequence comes from Hyperolius riggenbachi, assembly GCF_040937935.1. Taxonomy (NCBI): domain Eukaryota; kingdom Metazoa; phylum Chordata; class Amphibia; order Anura; family Hyperoliidae; genus Hyperolius; species Hyperolius riggenbachi. The sequence goes on from NC_090651.1 coordinate 101,930,605, forward strand.
AGACAGTGAGTGACCGCACGCAGGAGCTAGTAGCCTATGAACACAGTGACTGAGTGTCCTAGACTCCTAGTACAGTAAGAGTAAGTAGTAACAGTAAGTACAACTAACTAATTACAATAATCAATCAGCGATCAGAAGGAAATGGAGTGTGGGTGTGTGTACACTCAGACAGTGAGTGCACGCACGCAGGAGCTAGTAGCCTATGAACACAGTGACTGAGTGTCCTAGACTCCTAGTACAGTAAGAGTAAGTAGTAACAGTAAGTAGAACTAACTAATTACAATAATCAATCAGCGATCAGAAGGAAATGGAGTGTGGGTGGTGTGTGTACACTCAGACAGTGAGTGACCGCACGCAGGAGCTAGTAGCCTATGAACACAGTGACTGAGTGTCCTAGACTCCTAGTACAGTAAGAGTAAGTAGTAACAGTAAGTACAACTAACTAATTACAATAATCAATCAGCGATCAGAAGGAAATAGAGTGTGGGTGGTGTGTGTACACTCAGACAGTGAGTGACCGCACGCAGGAGCTAGTAGCCTATGGACAGTGACTGAGTGTCCTAGACTCCTAGTACAGTAAGAGTAAGTAGTAACAGTAAGTAGAACTAACTAATTACAATAATCAATCAGCGATCAGAAGGAAATGGAGTGTGGGTGGTGTGTGTACACTCAGACAGTGAGTGACCGCACGCAGGAGCTAGTAGCCTATGAACACAGTGACTGAGTGTCCTAGACTCCTAGTACAGTAAGAGTAAGTAGTAACAGTAAGTAGAACTAACTAATTACAATAATCAATCAGCGATCAGAAGGAAATGGAGTGTGGGTGTGTGTACACTCAGACAGTGAGTGCACGCACGCAGGAGCTAGTAGCCTATGAACACAGTGACTGAGTGTCCTAGACTCCTAGTACAGTAAGAGTAAGTAGTAACAGTAAGTAGAACTAACTAATTACAATAATCAATCAGCGATCAGAAGGAAATGGAGTGTGGGTGGTGTGTGTACACTCAGACAGTGAGTGACCGCACGCAGGAGCTAGTAGCCTATATGAACAGTGACACTGAGTGTCCCTACGGGTACAGTAAGAGTAAGTAGTAAGTAAGTACAAATAACTAACAATAATCTATCAGTAATCAGAAGGAAATAGAGTGTGTGTACACACACAGACAGTGAGTGAGTGCAAACACGCAGGAGCTAGCTAGTAGCCTATAAACAGTGACAGTCAGTGAGTGTCCTACTCCTAGTACAGTATAACTACAATACTATTAGTAAAGGACAGCAGAAATACTGGTATAGATGAGAGAAATAAACAGAGGACAGCTGCCCACAGAGGCAAGGCCCCCCTGAGGCCTAAACCTGTAAGCTTGCAGCAGCTGCCTGTCTCTAATGTAACACACAAGCTACTAACTAAAATACAATGTCTATCTAACTAACAACAATATAGGTGTATATGGCAGGTGTAGGTGAGCAAAAACGCTAGGTAAATGATCACAATAGAGCACTTGCTAAGCCAAAGCACAAAGGAGCAACTCTCTCTCTGTACAAGTCTCAGGCAAGCATGGAGAAACGGAACATGGCGGCCGCTATTTATAGGGTAGGGGCTGGCCAGGGTCCCCCTCTGTGATTGGCTGCCGTCAGAGGGCCTGGGAGCCCTCTGATTGGCTCTAAGGACATCAATCTGGGCTATGACGCTATTCGAGCTCGGTACCGAGCTCGAATAGCGCCGGGTTGCTCGAATAGCTCGAATAGTGAATGGGCTATTCGAGTGTACTCGGATAGCCCATTCGAATAGCTACAGCTATTCGGAGCTCGAATACCGAGCTCGAATAGCTGAAAAAGAGCTCGAATATTCGAGCTACTCGAATATTCGAGCTCTGCTGAGCACCACTATATACCAACATAGAGTCTGATCAGTAAGATAGTGTTTCACCACCCAAAATCCTGATTGATAGGAAACAAGGTAACATGCCCATCATTTTAGATGGAACCATTATTGTGAAGAAACACTGGATGTCAATCCTCTGATAAATCACATCCGCTGCTTTGCAGACACTACAGAAGCACATCAACAGCACATCCAGTGCGATCAGTCTGTAGGGTAATGATCCAGTTAGTTGGCAGCCATGCACCTATAGTTCCATGTGAGCAAAAACATAGCATCAGCAGTTCAGCAAGCGTGACCCATCCAGCCCTGCACAGGCTTGCAACAAACAGGTCAGGTAAACATGCAATGATATGGTTAATCTGTCTGGCACCAGCCTGATTCACCAACAGCGTAGTTCCATGCAAAAGCCAAAGCCAAAATACAGCGGGGTTGCTTAGCCACAACCGCTAGTCATGCAAAGATGTTGGTCCAGCCAAAGGATAAACACATGTGTCACAGGATACACCCTGTGTCAGAGTGGCCTGCTCCGTGTAGCTGGGATGCAGATATGAGAATAGCATCAGGCAGGCATGCTGAGCAGAGTTCATGTCCCAGAGGGACTGGCTTACGTGTCCCAAGAGTGGCTGATGGGGTCAGGCTGGAGTACTAGTTTGTCCAGAGAGTCCACAGAGTCCAAAGACTATCACTGAGTCCGCGTGTGGGAGGAAGATAGAGGCCGGGACGCAGCACATGCGTCCTCGACCGGTTTCGCCGGACACTAGAGATTAGCCAGTATAGGTGCAGCAGGATGGGTTAGCCAGTGTATAGGTGCTGCAGTACAGGTTAGCCAGTGTATAGGTGCCGCAGTACAGGTTAGCCATCCAAATCCCTCTTCTCTTTGTGTATATAGGCAGATCCCCTCGTGTATATAGGCAGATCCCCCTCGTGTATATAGGGTATATAGACAGATCCCCCTCGTGTATATAGACAGATCCCCCTCGTGCATATAGACAGATCCCCCTCGTGCATATAGACAGATCCCCCTTCCTGTATATAAGCAGATCCCCCTCCTGTATATAGGCAGAACCCTCCTACCTACTTTGCTCTTGGCCTTCCCCTCCTCTCCCGGCCCTCTCCTCCGGTAAAATTTTAATTCCAATCGGCCGCACCACATTGCATAGCTGCAGGGGGAGCCGCGATGAAGAGCGAACGAGTGCTCGCACATCACTTCCTGGCGGCCAGCGTTACTAGGCAACGCTCGCCGCTTCTTCACCGCGGTGCAATGCGGTGCAGCCGATTGGAATTGAAATTTTACCGGAGGAGGGGGCCGGGAGGGGAAGGCCAAGATCAAAGTAGGTAACAGCGGCGGCAAAAAACGCCATTTTGACGATCTGAAGATAGTCTTGGGCCTGATCACGATTCTCGTTTTAAAACCGAAAATCGTTCAGCCCTAGTGTTAGGGCACTTCTGACTCAGCGTCCCGCAATGTAGGGAGTGTGAACTCCCCCAATAGACTAAAGGGCTGTGGTACAGCACCGTCTCAGTTTGGAAGGGCCTTCAGAAACACCCATGAAGAGATGGACTAATCCAAAACCAGTCGGTTCTGTCAGATTTCTAGTACTTACTTTAAAGGATACCCACGGTGACATGTGACATGAGGAGATAGACATGTATATACAGTGCCTAGCACACCAATAACTTTGCTGTGTTAGGACTGGGTCAGACTACAGTGTGACCCTCACTGATAAGAAATTACAACTATAAAACACTTTCCTAGCAGAAAATGGCTTCTGAGGGCAGGAAAGAGATAAAAAGGGTCAATAGTTCATAGATTTTAACTCTGGCATACTTCAAAGAATGTGTCATTGAGCAAAATTAATTAAACAGTAAACACTTAAACAGTAGCTTTAAATATAAAATAAAACTCTGGAATTTCTTAAAAATACATTTTTAGGAGAAGGAGGATAGATACAATTGTTTATTTCATTCGATTATTTTCACCTTGGGGGTACTTTAAGTGACAGCACCATAGGAGACAAGTAATTTATGGTTCATTTTACTCAGAAATGCACTTCTTATTTGTATGTGATTACATGTATTTTACAATTTTTTATGACAGTGGTCCTTTAAGAAACATTATATTCATTTTATATTAGACACACTAGCTTCTGATCATTTCTCTGCATAATCACCTTCTTTAATTAAGCATTAATTATATATTTTACAAGGTTTTAATTCCTTTTTTTATAATAAGAAAAATCCCACTTGTTTTCCAGCTTGGTCACCTCCTCTCTCGCATTTAGGACTTCTCACGCGTGTCACCTCTACCTTTGGTTCTCTCTCCCACAGCCAATCAGTCATGCTCCGAAGTTTTCAAACATACCCTCAAGACAGCTTTTCAGACAAGCTATAATTGGCTTCAGCTAGAATTTAAAGCTCACTACCTTATCTGCTAACCCCTTTGTCTACTCCCCCAGTGTGTCAACCTAACTACCCTCTAGATCAGGCATGGGAAAACTCGGCCCTCCAGCTGTTACGGAACTACAAGTCCCACAATGCATTTGCCTTTATGAGTCATGACTGTGGCTCTCAGACTCCTGCAATGCATTGTGGGACTTGTAGTTCCGTAACAGCTGGAGGGCCGAGTTTGCCGATGCCTGCTCTAGATTGTAAGCTTGCAAGGGCAGGGACTTCCCCATTTTTGTTTCCTGTTTCTGTGCAATTTATCAAATGAACATCTGTCAGTATTGGTGATGGTATTCAAACTACACATCAATTGTATAGTATCAGTACTTGTGTCACTGGCTGTCCTGACTGCACAGTAGGTTGACCTGCTCATGCATCTATGCTCCCCATTGTTGTAGGATATGCACATTGTACAGTGCTACAGTATATGCTGGCGTTTTCTAAATAAAAATAATAATAGTAGTATCACATTCCTCACTTAAGGGTAGGATGATTTGACAAGGGGGCATGTTAATGCTGCTGAACAAACAGGTACCAGCTTTCCACAGTCATGTGGCAAGCGGTACAGGGAGAGAAGGGGTTAAATTAACAGATGCAATTTAAATTGCACAGAAAGAATACATTAGGGTTGATTCACTATAACAAATAGCATGCCTTATCAGAGTTAACATGCCTTATCAGAGTTAAAGAGCCTTATTAGAGTTAGTGTGCCTTACCAGAGTAGCATAGCTTCAAACTTATGCCTAATTGGCGATGACGAGAACTCCACTCGTCCTGCCCTGAACCCCTGCAGGTCCAATCATTATCCCCACACTAAGATTGGCCCAATAGGCTGCCTGTCAAATTTACTGTCAATTGCCAGGCAGCCTATTGGGCCAAAGTGCGGGGATAATGTCCTTTAAAGTGATTGGACCCGCAGGGGCTCAGGGCAGGACGAGTGGAGTTCTCGTCATCGCCAATCAGGCATACGTTCGAAACGCTCGCTATGCTACTCTGGTAAGGCACGCTAACTCTAATAAGGCTCTTTAACTCTGATAAGGCATGTTAACTCTGAACTCTGATAAGGCATGTTAACTCTAACTGCGGAAGTTTGGCATGGCGCAGGAGATCCTTACTTGTTTCTACTCTGCCACCATTGAATCAATCATCTGTTCCGCCATCTTGGTCTGGTATGCAGGAGCCACTGCCAGCGACAGGCACAAACTACAGAGGACCATCAGGTCGGCAGAGAGAATCATTGGGAGACCTCTGCCTCCACTTGACTTTCTGTACAATACAAGACTGCGTGCCAGGGCACTGAGGATCGCAAGTGACCCCTCACACCCGGGCTACTGCTATTTCACCCCACTTCCATTGGGCCGGAGACTCCGGGCTATCCCCATCAAGACCACCAGACACAAGAACTCTTTCTTCCTTAGGGCCGTTAGCCTCCTAAACTCCCTTAATATTCTCCCACCCTCCATCAGTGCCCTACCACCTGCATAGCAACGAACTGGAAAATATCCGGCACCTTTGGTAGACTTCGGCAGCGTTTCCTTGAAAGGCGCATACGGATGTGAATGCATATTTTGATTTGATGTTGATTGTTTATCTGTGTAGGTAAATATTGTCTTGCTTATTCTGACGCTTTGTCCTGCCTTTCTGTCTATGTACTGCTCAGTATTGTGCCAAACCCAGTTCCGGGCATGACCCAGTCATGCTTGGCGAAATAAAACGATTCTGATTCTGATTCTATTTGTTATAGTGAATCAACCCCCTTGTGTGGTACATAAAAGCAAATAGCTGTTACTTTCTGACATAGAGTATGTAGGCAAGTTGGATTTTGTATAGATGTTGCGGTAAGTAAGAAGATTAATGATGCATGTGGTGTCGGAGTGAGGGTTTCTGGGGTATGTAAGTAGGTGCATAAGGATATGTGGCACTGTTGAAAGGGGGTGGCATTTAGGATGGTGAGAATAAAGGGGTGGGGAGGTGGTATCTGGGAAAAGGAAAATAGAAAGGGAAGGTAGTGGAGATATTTAAAGTAGGGGTTACTAGAAGTACTGTATATATCACTAGACAAGTAGGCCGATACGCAATTCACTTTTTCTCTTGAGTTTTCTCCTAGGTGATATTTTCACAACTTGTCATAAAATGCCTTTTAAGCCACCAGCAAGCAAAACAAAAAAAAAATACAAAATAAATACTTAAAATAAATTTGATAGTACTTTTTAACCATTCTCCCTCCCCCGGGACGAGTAACAAATTCCCTTTTCCTCTTTTAGGGACGTATCTACTCCCGCTTGCCCCCCCAATCCCCTCCACCCATTACACGGGAGATGAGTGAATGGGGATACCCATTCATTAACATGTTGTGGCCAAATAGTAAAAATACACCTACACACATTTAATTAAAAAAAGATTAATTTTAAATTAACACATTACCTCCCACACTATCCCATAATTGCCAATTTTTTATAGATACCGTAAACAATAGGAATAGCCAAACAAAATTGGTGTATTTTTATCTACAGCAGCGCTTTTTATTTTTAAACTGGAATTGGTATAACTGAGAAATGTGGTTTTTTTTTTTCAAATTTTTCCTCTTTTCCCATTAAAATGCATAGAAATCAAAATTGTTTGAGGTAAAAAATGCTGTACAATAAAAGCCTAGGGGGGCGTGGCCGGAGCTCAGCGTGGATGGCAGCAGTGTGAAGAGCTCCTGATCCCAGCCAGCTACAGCGACATTTCACAGCATGTCAGACGGGGTAATTCAGTCCCAAACCCCAGCGGAGGAGGAGATGGAAGCCTCCAGCACCTCACAGCAGGATATTCATCGTCCACAACGCATCCCCGACATGTTCAAACGGAGAAGGCCTGGGCCGCATGGAGAGCAAGATGGCGCCGGCTCCTCCGGGACGCGCAAGTCCGCATTGCCAGTACGCATGACGAACGCATCCCATAGCAATAAACAGGCGGCAAGCGTACAAAATTCCGCATCCAGCCGCGGAGGGGCCTCACAAATACCCACAAAGCAGGCATCCAATGTGGCCCTGCCCCGCAGCCCACCAGCCTCAGAGTCCTCTGAACAGGGGATACCCTCCCCCACCTTTCTTAGCCCAGCCAAATCTAAGCCCAGGCTGTCAGGCCCTACAGACTCACAGGCAGAAGCTCTCTCCCTTCTCACAGCAGTCACAGGCCACAGCAGTGCATTTGCAGAGATCCCTGACTCCAATCAGCCTGTGGACCGTGCTTTTCTTAAGGATATGATGATTGCTTTGGAAACCTCCATGTCAAACAAGATACTGACTATAGCAAATTCTATGCAACAGTTTCATGATGATCTGGGAGCTCGTGTGTCACTTACTGAAGACAGTGTCTCCATGTTAATTGAGGAACACAATAAGACTGTCACTGAGCTTGAACGACATGACTCAGCTAATGAGGCTACGCAGTTGAAGATTGCTGACCTAGAGGACCGTAATCGCCGCTGTAATCTTAAATTTAGGGGTATCAATGAATCGATAAACAGCGCACAATTGAAAAGCTACTTGATAGAAATGGTCAGGTCAGCAGTACCTCAGTTTTCCAGCATTGAATACACAATCGAACGGGCTCACAGACTGCTTAAGCCCGCCTTTCTACCTGAAAGGATTCCCAGAGATACTATAGCATGCTTTCAGTTTTACCACGTTAAAGATGCCTTTTCCTCTTACATGCGCCAGAATACGCAACTTCCGGCTCCATACAGCAACATCAAAGTCTTTACCGACTTGTCGCAGTTCACTTTACAAAGGCGCAGGTCCCTGGCTCCTCTAACAGCCTTTCTCAGAGAGCAACAGTTGCAGTATAAGTGGGGTTTCCCCACTAAGCTTTTACTTTCCCGTGATGGCAAAATCCACGTCATAGCTACACTGGAGCAAGGAGTTTCTCTTTTGAACTCACTAGGCCTACAAGTCACTCTCGCCCAATTGGAGAAATATCGTAAACAACCATTGAACAACGCTCCCCGCTCTTGGCGCTCTAATACTTAAAATGGCAGGGAAACGGTCCTTCACCGCTGCACCACTTTAACTGTTCTTTACCCAATTTGGGTTTAGTGATACGGGTATTACCCCCCCTCTCAGTGTGGTCCGGGTTAAGCCACTGAGAGTTTCTGGGCCTACTAGTCGTGGGACAGTTAGGAGTGATTGCCCAGAGATAATGTTGATTTTATGTCTGTTTTATATGTTTGGTTTAAGTAGTTATGTTCCTGCAATCTTAGGATATTTGAATCTCTCTTTTCATTCCACAGGAGTCCTGTCTATTCAAAAAGACCATGAGCCACTAAGTGTAAATGCTGTATTTTTCATCGTTACAGTTCTCTCATGCCTAGAATGTTCAATATGATAACACATAATGTCCAGGGGTTAAATGAGCCAGTCAAACGTAGAAAAGCATTCCAACATTATCAGAGTCTGAAAGCCTCAGTCTTGTTTTTACAAGAGACGCATTTTATTAACTCTAAACCACCCACTTTTTCGCACCGGGCATATAACAAGGCCTATTATGCCTCATTTACCAAAAAAGCTAGAGGAGTTGCAATAGTGTTCCATAACTCAGTCTCATTCACACATATTGATTCCTTCATGGACCCGGAGGGCAGAATCTTAATTCTTAAAGGTATTCTGGAGGGTAAAGCTGTTACACTGATTAATTGTTATGCTCCCAATGCCTCTAAAACTGCCTTCTTACAACTTTTATCATCCCAACTGGATAGATTATCCTCAACACACTTGATAGTTGCAGGAGACTTCAACGCGGTAGCTAACCCACTTCTGGATAGATCGGTTCAATCCCCTTTCGCACTAACTTTCCCAAGAAAACTTACTAGCTTCCTTTCCAGAAATAAAGTAATAGATATATGGAGAGCCCATAACATCGGCTGTAGGCAATATACCTTTTTTTCTCACCCTCGCCAATCCTATGCCCGCTTAGACTATATTTACTTGTCCCCAATAATTGCCTCCAACTCTACCTCCACGGATATTATCACTTGTAGCTGGTCTGACCATCATATGGTTTAGTCCTCCTTGACTGGTTTCGGTATACCCTTCAATCCCGGCAACTGGAGACTTAACGACTCTCTTTTGGCTGAGGATTCAGATAGACAGGCTGTGGTGGGAGAGTTGGAGGAATATTTTTTGTTTAATAATGAGGATAACACCTCTCCTATCCTAAGATGGGCAGCACATAAACCAGTTCTGAGAGGTATCTTTATGGCAAAAGCAGCACGGGCAAAGAAACTAAAATCACAAAGAATTCAGGTATTAACTGCCGAGCTAGATTTACTATATAAACGGCATTATGACACAACAATTAGAGAAATTTTACATGAAATTAATCTGAAAAGAACCGAATTGAACTCTATACTAGATAACTCTCATGCTAAAGCGTTGAAGTTTTCCAAAGCAAAGTTCCTCCTCCGAGGCAATAACCCCTCTACTCAGTTCGCACGTAAATTAAACCAATACTATAAACCCCCACATGTCTATAAATTAAAAAGCCCTGGAGGCAGAGAGGAGGTACTACCTCCCAAAGTCTTAAAAATATTTGAGGACTATTATAAAAAAATGTGCTAGGAACCGATATATTATCTAACAATATGTAACTTAAAGCATGGTTGGATACTCTGCAGTTGCCCTCCCTCTCACCAGATCAGTTGCATACTCTTAATGCTCCGATCACCCCCATAGAAGTATTAGCATCAATTAAGCTGCTTAAATCCTCTACTGCCCCGGGCCCTGACGGGTTTTCACCCTTATATTATAAAAAATTTGCTGACACACTATTGCACCCTCTGACCTCTATGTTTAATGCTGTTCTCCAAGGTGAAAAACTCCCCTCAGATATGCTATTGGCCAATATGACCCTGATTCCTAAACCGGATACTGATCACTCTACCCCGGCAGGTTTCAGACCTATATCTATCCTTAACAATGATATCAAAGTTTTTGCTAAAATCCTGGCTTCTAGATTAGGCTCCATGGTGCACGATCTCGTCGCTCCCACTCAAACTGGATTCATCCCAGGTAGGCAAGGCTCTGATAATGTTAGGCTAGCTGTTAACATATTACAGGATGCTGAACTCAAAAACTCTAGATTTATGATGTTGGGTTTAGACATTAGCAAGGCATTCGATTCAGTGGGTTGGCAGTATCTGACCACTGCTTTGGAAAGCTTTGGCCTAACTGGCCCTATAATTACAGCAGTTTCAGCATTGTATGACTCCCCATCAACAGTGATCCGCATCCCTGGCGCATCATCCGCTCCTGTTCAGCTCAAACGTGGAACCCGTCAGGGTTGCCCTCTCTCCCCATTGCTATTCGCTCTTGCTTTAGAGCCTCTGGCGGTGGCGATTAGACGACATCCTGACATCCATGGTTATGGAATCGACAACATCAAATTAACTCTGTATGCTGACGATGCTCTCCTGTTCTTGACTAGACTTATAACAACCATGCCCAATTTATTCCAAATATTGGATAAATTCGCAAAATTTTCTGGCCTTAAGGTAAATCCCGCTAAATCTACAGCCCTCCCGATTAATCTCTATCCACATACAATTAAATGGTTAGACTCTACTTACGGGTTCAAATGGAGTAAAACTAAATTTAAATACTTGGGAGTCTTTCTTACACCCAGCTATGGGGATTTATATGGAACTAACTTCTCATATGCAGTCAATAATATTACTCAACTCCTGAAAACATGGTCCTCATTTAAGGTTTCATGGCTAGGCAGATGTGTAGCATGTAAAATGATTATTCTCCCCAAATTGTTATATTTGTTTCGCATGCTCCCAATAACTATTACTAAAAAATCATTATCTAGCATACAGTCACAAATTAACAAGTTTATTTGGGACGGCAAACCAGCCAGAATTCGAGCACAAGTCCTGTACAGACCCCCTTTACAGGGTGGTATCGGTTTACCCAGCCTATGGCATTATTACTTAGCCTCTAAGCTCAGTCAAATCTTAGATTGGGGAATAAATTCTAACCCTCCCACCTGGTACCAATTTGAATCTACCACAATTTTCCCATTCTACCTATCTACTTTGGTCACGGTTGTGACTAAAAGAGATACATCAACTCTTGCTGGCAGGAACAGGATTGTTTCGTCACTGACTAAGCTATGGATCTCGATTGCCTCATCATATAAGCTTATGACCTTTCCCTCCTCCAGGATCTCCATCTTTGGAAATCCTCGCTTTATTCCGGCTTTTAGGAACCCACAGTTGTTTTCCTGGTGGAGGGATAAAGGCCGTTCAACTGCCAATAAATTTTGGATTAGAGATGTTCCAGTTACCTTTAATATGCTCAGATTTAGTCAAGATGCCCCCCCAGAGGAGGTTTTTCGCTTTTGTCAGATAAAACATTACTTCTCCTCCATCTTTTCTTCACCCCCAGAGTTTGAACCCTCACTGTTTGAGTCACTCTATTTTGGATCTTCACGACAAAAAGGATTAATCTCATCTTTATATGCCCAGTTGATAGGTTGTGACAGTGAGAATAAACTGACATATATGAGAGCTTGGGAGCGCGACTTAGGTACTCAATTTGAGCCAACAGATTGGTCTTATATCCGGACCGCTGTCTCTGGTGTAGTCAAATCTAATATGGTCAAGGACACGGCACTCAAGATCTTATTTCGCTGGTATTACACCCCGGCAAAAATTCATAAAATATATCCCTCGGTCCCATCGACTTGTTTTAGAGGATGTGGATTGGAAGGAACGATACTGCATGTCTTTTGGGACTGTCCCAGAGCACAGCGGTTCTGGAACTCATGGAAAACCATGATCCGAGAGGTGTTTGGTTTCGTTATCCGCCTCCCAGGCCCTGTTGTATACTTTTAATGATGATGTGCCAGGCAGATTTAGACCTTTATATAGATACATGCTACTAGCCGCTCAGTGGTCAATAGCCTTCAAATGGAAAACCACAGAACTAGAGTTATCACTGGTTACCCAACGTCTGGACCTAATGATGATAATGGATCGGGTTTATTTTTATAGCATTGAAAATATGGCAAGATTTGATCTCATTTGGGAATCCTGGAAAACATATAGGAGTTCTTAACTACCCTTGGGCATATGTGTTTATTCATTATAGTATGATGTTCAGGTTTGGATTTATTCAGGACTCTTGTAACCAAATACCTTATGCAGGAATGTATCTTGATAGCTCATTCTTTCTTTTTATCCTGTTTCTTATTTTTATGTATGTGGTTTTTTCTTTTTTTAATTTTTATGTATGTGTTAGAGGGAGCAATATAATCCTACACCAAAACAGGTAGGACGGACTGACCCCTGGGATCTCAGAAGGAGGTACCGGGTACCCCATTTCCCAGGCCGGACGGCTCAACTATCTACACTATGTCCTCTAGATGCTCCCCCATATTTTCTTGATGTTTAGTTGGTATGCTTATACCTTATGTTTTATCTGTTCTGCTTTCAAAAGCTTTGTATATTTGTTGATATGCTCAATAAAGCTTTTTAATACAAAAAAAAAAACAATAAAAGCCTAGTTTGTCCAGAAAAAAAATGATAGATATTTCATTTAGTTGTCATATGTAGGGATAAAGTTATTGCTGGTTAAATAGAGACATAGCTAAAGGGTCAAAACGGCTCTGGTCCATAAGGGGTAAATAAGGTCTGGATGAGAAGTAGTTAAAGAGCTGAAAAGTATCTCCAAGGAGATGACTCCGGTGAAAAAGTTAATGTAAGAGACTTAAAGGGACTCCGAGCTCTGAAAAAAAAGGAAAGTTGTACTCACCAGGGGCTTTTTCCAGCCCAGTGCTGGTCGGGAGGTCCCACGCCGGCGTCCTGGCTCCTCTCCTTCTCCCCGCTCCGGAATGGCTGGCAGGCCGCAGCCCGGGCGACACTCTCCCGAGTGTCGGGCTGCTTCTTCCGCATATGGCGCGGATTGCGTCACACGCCGGCCGCCTCGCGTCATCACGGCGGCCGGCGTGAAAGTACTGCGCATGCGCGTGTTGTTCGCGCATGCGCAGTACTTTCACGCCGGCCGCCGTGATGACGCGAGGCGGCCGGCGTGTGACGCAATCCGCGTCATATGCTGAAGAAGCAGCCCGACACTCGGGAGAGTGTCGCCCGGGCTGCGGCCTGCCAGCCATTCCGGAGCGGGGAGAAGGAGAGGAGCCAGGACGCCGGCGTGGGACCTCCCGACCAGCACTGGGCTGGAAAAAGCCCCTGGTGAGTACAACTTTCCTTTTTTTTCAGAGCTCGGAGTCCCTTTAAGGCTAGTACACACTAGCAATTTTGATTGACCAATGATTGCTCAATTTTACCACCTCCATGTAGTATGAGGGCCAAACAGATTTTCAATTCTATGCAGATTATATAGGTAAATGGTAATACTACATGGAGGTGGTAAAATTGAGCAATCATTGGTCAATCAAAATTGCTAGTGTGTACTAGCCTTCAGGGCCATATGAAATTAACGGGCGCTGGAACCGATGATGGACAGGGAAGAGGACCTGTCTGTATACAGAGATACAGGTGACACTAATAAGACACTGTGTATACAGACATGCAGATCTATGTACGCAGAAAAATAGTTCTAGTGCCCGTTAATGTAATGGGCTTAAAGCAGCAGGGACAGTTGCAGGGACAGCTATACTAGCCTAGGAAAAAAAATCCATATATAAGTAGCTAACTACTTGTTCTACTTACATAGTAAACATATTGTAATGTCCACATTTTGATTTCAGTGAATTGTATATAGTAAATACAGAGAATTCTGTTCCTGGAATTTTCCATCTTGAATCCCTCTGACTGACGCCAATCCTGATGTCATTTCGTCCCCTCCCACATCCCTGCTCCTCACTGATTGGGTGAGGGCAGTTCAGTGTGAAGCTGCTGAAATCTGATCTATGCTGTATTCTCAGTCTTTTACAAAGCAAGCTAGATATGACAGTGCATTTTCTAGGAGGGAAAAAAAGTAAGGGAGGAAATTACATCAGGATTGGCTTCAGTCAGGAGGAATTAAGATGGAAAACGCCAGGAACAGTTTTCTCTTTATTTACTATTTAAAATTCACTATATAAAGCTGGCATCGCTCTTATACTGGCCTTGAGTGCTGCCCGAGCTTGATGCAAATCTATCTTATTTGACTTCATTATTATTTCAATGGAACTGGCCAAGTTTAATACAAAGTCAAGTTCAGGCAAAACATCTCGCTCAATACTACTCAGCTAAATGAGCCGGTAAAATAATACCTGACCAGTAAGCCAGGGGCAATTCATGGTATTTAATATAGCAAAGCATAATTACTGAAAAAATAATGCAGTTAACCTTCAAAACAGCATGGAAAGCAGGTACAGCCTCCTCTGAGTTTTACTGCAGTCTGTGTCCCTATTAAAAAAGATCTTCCTTCATTTTCTGTACCTGGAATCTGCATGGAATCCTGCCTGTGGTGTGGACCAGTGTTTTGAACATGTCATGGGTATGTACCCCTTCTGAAAGCCTGTGCTGGTCTAGTACCCTGTGGTATGGTAAAGATTTACCCTTTGAGAGAAACATAAGACCTGATCTCTGAACTTCCTCTCTGCTCTAAAAGATAAGCAACAGCATAATAACCTTTAAAGAAAAACATTTATTTGTTACTGCTGATACAAATACTGCAATAAGTGTTCAGTGTATCTACTTCCTGCTTTCATGAAAGCAGACATACTGTATTGTTAACATCCTGTGCTTTCAAATTAGCATCTTTGCCATGGCTGAGAGATCAAAAAACAACTTCTGATTAATCACAGATAATAAGGAATTAAATAATAGGCTAAACTCCCTAAATACATACAGGGTGTATTTCTCTAGGTTTCCCTTCTGTCCTGTGCAATAGTTCAGCTCCACTTTAACTGTAGTACATGGCAATTGTTTCTAAACAGTTTCCAAGCAACTAGTATTGATTTTAATTATTGTAGCTAAAATACTAGATTGGTGTTATTTATATAGGATTTATTATTTTTTGAAACTCTAAGGCCTCTTTTCCACAGACTGTTGATAGGCAGTGAAATGCCTCTCAAACTCTCACAACTGCTTGCTGCTACTTGGTAACTGCTAACTGCTGCCTGGTAACTGCTTGCTGAACACACAATGCAACTGCTCGTGGAAAAGAGGCCTCAATGTGTTAAACTTTATTAAATATATTATGCCCAGTACACCCTGGACCCATCAGAAAGAACCCCTTGGGGTATGCGTACCCCACGTTGAGAACCTAGGGTGTGGACATTAGTGTCATAGCCTCAGACCGGAGGACCCCGATGCAGAATTGCTAGCCAATGCTGCGAAGCTGGGAGAGTGTCACCCTCATGTGAGGGTGCTGCCCTTCTGGGGGCGGGGCTCTGTGTGTCCTGTACGGAAGCCATCATCCTTGTGAAGGGAGAAGGGGATGCAGTGGAAATGGGGCAGAGCATTCAGGGAGCAGGGGTTGGGTACAGGACCTAACAGAAGCACAGGCCCAGGCGTAATAGCGATCGCTGCAACCCCTGCTCCTACGCCGGGAACAGAACATGTCATGGGTGTTAACAGGAGATGGTAAGTGAGGTGCACATAAATCTCGATAAAGGTGGCCACTAATGATCCAATCTTTTCCATCCAATTTTACCAAATCTATGTAGTATAAAGGTAAATTGAGTGAATGTATTCAATGGATAATGTAGCCAATCCCTTATGTTACATAGAATGGTAAGATTGGATCATTAGTGGCCCCCATTATATGCAAGTTACATTAAGTTTGCATGCAAATTGGAATTATTAGTATCTAATTGACCATCTCTAGTAAAAAAGAAAATAAATTACCGGTACAGTATTCCAGATATTTACCCACTTCCTCTCAGGAGATGACATAAGGAAAGTATTTGTATAAGGGGACACAAACAACAATAAGAACTCAAAAAGACCTAGTCCTTTTCCACACTATCCAAAATAAAGGGAAAACATAGTTGCTTTAAGAGAAACCGTAACCAAGAATTGAACTTCATCCCAATCAGTAGCTGATGCCCCCTTTCCCATGAGAAATCTTTACCTTTTCTCAAACGGATCATCAGGGGGCTGATGTATGGCTGATATTGTGGTGAAACTCCTCCCACAATGTGATGTTGGCGCCTCACAGCACTGAGGTGCTGACATCACACTGCGAGAGCCTTGTTGCATAGCGGGAAATATTAGCGATTTCCAACTGCTTAAAAAAACCAAGCAGCATCTCCTTCCACTGACGTCACCTGCCAGCAGTAAAAATGTCAGCATGTGATACATTTCATAATGTAAATCAGGGAGAGGAAAGATTTTACAATGGGCAAACACTGACAATCATTTATACATAATTATTGTAAAAATTAAGCACTTTTTTCATTACGTTATTTTTACTGGAGTTCCTCTTTAACCACTTAAGTACCAGCGATCTCTGCCCCCTTAAGGACCAGAGACCGATGGTACCAGCAACGGCGGAAACCCGACACATCGCCATACGTCGGGAACCTGGGCCACCCACTCTCCAGTCTCTTTGACGGCAGAGTTCCTGTGAGCCGGTCAGGAGCCGCTTTCATTGGCTCCTGACCGTGTCTATCAATGTAAGCCAATGGGAGCGGCTTACATTGAAAGACTGACCTGCTCTCACAGGGCTCTGCCATCTTAGAGACAGGCAGAGTCAGTGTGATGCGGCGAGAGACTTCGGGTTTGAGCGGCGCGATCGGCTGGAGCGGCGGAAACCGCTGATGCGCGCAGCGGCGGCTAATTGAAATCTACGCCCTGCCAGCCAGGAGCCCACCAAAACAGGGCGTAGATTTCAATTAGCTCGGTCCAAAAGTAGTTAAAAAGTCCACTATCATGAAAAATTGTAAAATTCAAAGAGAGTCTGAAGCCATCTAAAATTCTTCTTTCTACTGTTTTATCTTTAGCAATATGAGCATAGGTGAAACGCCGCATTCCCACGGCAGAACGCTGTATTTAAACCCCCCAAATCCCGAGGCAAAAATCCATGACTTTCCAGGTCGTGGATTTTGCTGCCTGGGGAGGCGGAGCTTTGTGCTGTAGCTCTGCCTCTGCTAGAGTCAATACTCCGCTGATCTCCGCCTCTCCCAGTGAAAGAAGACAGAGGGGCGGGGAGAGGCGGCGATCAGCAGATGTAGAGCTTCAGCATAAAGCTCTGCCTCTGGGATTTGGGGGGTTTAAATACAGCGTTCTTCTGCGGGAATGCAGCGTTTCATCTAGGCTCATATTGCTAAAGATAAATGAACAGTAAAAAGAAGAATTTTGGATGGCTTCAGACTCCCTTTAACATGCAGGAAAACACATACCGGTAAATTAAAAGTACTTTTCTCTCAGAGTAAAATGAGCCATAAATTACTTTTCTCCTATGTTGCTGTCACTTACAGTAGGTAGAAGAAATCTGACAGGTTTTGGACTAGTCCATTTACTCAAGGAGATTCTCAAGTTTTCTTTATTTCCAAAAGCACTTAGTGAATGGCAGTTGCTCAGTCCAACTGCCAGAATATTGTGCAAACAGGTATGGGGCAGCCTGCATCTTTGTATAGATCCTTTCCAGGGACTGCTTTTGTAAAGAAGAAATAAAATACTGAGAGACCCCCCCCCCCCCCCCCCATAAAGAGATAGACTAGTCTAAAACCTGTCTGTTCTGTCAAATTTCTTCAATTACTGTAAGTGATCGCAAAAGAGGAGAAGAGTAATTTATAACTCATTTTACTCTGAAAGACATATGCTTCATGTTTGTATGCGTTTACATGTATTTAAAATTTGACAATTTTCTTGCGATAGTGGTCCTTTAAGTTCTGCTTTAAAAATAAAAATAAGTCAGCCAACAAATCATAAAGTGATTAAAATAAATCTATCGTGCTCCAGAAGAAAAAGAGCAGAGGGGAAGCAGCTCATTAAAATGTGGGCCGGCTGCCCCGGGATGCATTAGCCCAGAGAAGGAGGAATGTTGGCTGCAGGAGGGAGATGGCACTTTGCCTTCTGGAGCGGGTGTGAGCCAGTGTGACCGCAGGGACCGGGGCACAATGCAGCTCAGGGAGGCTGGGGTCCCGTGATCAGGACGGGGGAAGGCTTGTATCTCGCTGCATGGACTGTCTGCTGTTATCAGAAAGCTACAGGAGAAATCGGCTCTGCGCAGAGGGAGAAGGCTGTCAGCACAGCCTAAGTGGTGGTAAAATCCAGTCCAGTGAGACTGACAGCAAACAGCGCCAGCTGATGGCATAATATGGTAATGCACTCATGCCACAAAATACAGATTTAATATGATATAAACAGGCAGAAAAATTGCCACTGTTATTCAGAGAAACAGAATTGCGGCAAAAAAATGTAATGTTGGCGACTTTAATACAAGATTGCCGCTTTTATTGTTGTTTTTATCAATGGCAGATCCCAATGGCTACTACTTTATTGCTTACCGTGGTTGTCATGGAAAATGCCGGGAAGAATATAGAGGCTGACACATTCATTTCCTTTTAAACAATACCAGTTGCCTGACAGCCCTGCTGGTTTATGTAGCTTCAGTAGTGTCTGAATCACACCAGAAACATGCATGCAGCTAATCTTGTCATATCTGACAATGTCAGAAACATCTGATCTGCTGCATGCTTGTTCAGGCTCTCTGGCTAATAGTATTATGCTTCATACACACTTGAGATAAAAGTCTTTGGAAAAGGCCAGATCACAGACCAATTTTACCCCCTTCCATGTAGTATGAGAGCCATACTCTACACAGTCTATTCTATGGAGCTGAACTCCTCATCAGATAGAAATATTTGCAAGATGCTGCACACAAAGATGCTGTACACATTCAAAAGATCATTATCTGCAAAAGATCTGTTCCTGCAAAACGCATTCATAGTCTATGATATCTGCAGATCCTCATACATACCTTGTTTAACAGACATTTAGGTTAGTAGGGAGGCTGGCTGGTATCTAATGCTGGGCATAGACGGTACAATTATGTGCTGGAATCGAGCCAGCGGCTCGATGCAGACGTGTCACCGCTCGCCCGTGGATCGATTCCCGCTTGTCCCCGCGGGCACTTCCTTATCAGCGCTTCGTTTTTGCCCATTGTCCGCTCGCGGGGATCGAGCCGGGAATTGATCTACGCGGTGATCGGACACGTCGGAAATTATCAATCGAGCCATCAGCGGCTCGATTGATAACAAAAAAAACGTACCGTCTATGCCCAGCATAATTATTTTGGCAGTTAAATTGCTGTTCTGGATAATGCTATTGAAAACAAAGAAAATCCCTGTATGCACAGCCGCATCCTCCCTCACCTTCAGACATTAAATCCTTTCTAGACTCGGTCCCACTCCCACAAATTCCTATGGACTCTATAGAATCCCTTAATGGAGATATAACATTGGACGAAATACTGGAAGCCATTAAAACAATCAAAACCTCTAAAACCCCAGGGCCTGATGGCTTCTCTGGCTTATTCTACCAAAAATTTGCCACAGCACTGGGACCTCTCCTAGTCTCACTTTTTAATGCCTATAAGAGAGTCCAGACCCCTCATATTAGTTCCCTGCAAGCTGACATAGCAATGCTTCCTAAGACGGAGCAGGAGCCTCTAGATCTCCAACAATTCAGACCTATATCCCTGCTGAATATAGACAATAAATTACTGGGAAAGGTTCTGGCCACCCGAATAAATAAGTTTTTAGCAAACATAATCCATAAAGACCAAACCGGTTTTGTACCAGGGCGCCAGGCCTCTGATGCTACGTTACGAGCACTCCAAGTATTTGAGTTATTACAATCCAGGAAAATTGAGGGCATGTGTCTCTCCCTTGATATTTACAAGGCCTTCGACACAGTCTCTTGGGAATACTTATTTGCAGTGTTGAATAAGTGGGGGCTAGATGGCTCTTTCTCTTCTTGGGTAAGAATTTTGTATTCCAATCCCTCAGCCAGCATTCATTACGCAGGTCAAACCTCTCCTCTCTTTCAAATAAATAGAGGTACTAGACAAGGGTGCCCGCTGTCCCCTATCCTTTTCATCATGGCCATGGAGCCCTTGGCAACTGCCATCCGACAGAACAATGGAATTTCAGGGGTAGAACTGACAGGTATCCACCACAAACTCAACCTATTTGCGGATGATTTATTAATATTTGTCACTAAACCAGAATCTTCTCTCCCAGAACTTATGTCCTTATTAGCCAGATTCTCCAAGGTCTCAGGGCTCCAGGTCAACGCCGCCAAATCTAAACTCCTCAATATCACCTTATCTCCCAGCACAAGTGAATCCTTAAATACTCAGTTCCCCTTCTCATGGTCAGATACTTTTATTGATTACCTGGGAATAAAACTGACGGCCTCCTATCAAACGTTGTTTCGACACAATTATTACCCCTTAGCAAAATCAATCACCCATTCCTTGGCACAATGGTCTTCATATAATCTCTCCTGGTTGGGTCGGATAAATTCCATAAAAATGACGCTCCTTCCTAAGATCCTCTACTATTTCAGGTTGTTACCGACCCACGTCCCCCCCCCCCCCCCCCCCCACTTTCTCAGGATGCTACAGAGCAAATTAAACAGTTTCATTTGGAATAAGTCCCGTCCCAGAGTTCCTAAGGCGACACTTTATGCACACAGGAGGGATGGAGGCCTGGGGGTCCCCAATCTTGCCAATTATTACAGAGCAGCACAGCTGAATCACCTTATCTCTCTTTATAAAGGGCCCAGGATGCCCATGTGGACTCTATTTGACATCCCGGCAGCTGCTCCCCAATCGATCCAAACCCCTGTCTGGCTTCCCAAGAAGCTTCGCTCCAAGAATCTAAGTGTAATTATGCAGCACTGTCTAACAGTCTGGGACACGGTACGCTTTTCTTCAGGTTTGATGTCACCCACTTTACCATTGATATCCTTCATAGACAACCCACTATTTACCCCAGCACACGACAACCCTAGGAGTTTTAAATGGTGGAGGGATCGGGGATTGGAGCAAGTCAAAGCTCTGACCAATAGATCAGGCATATTGACCTGGGATAATCTCAGTGAAAAATACCAAATTCCGGCAACAGAAAGATTTCGTTACATGCAATTAAGTCACTGGCTGAAATCTTTACTTCCACCCCAGACACAATTTCCTCTTACTATGACCAGATTTGAGAGATATTGCACTTCAGATCCTTTTGCTAAGGGAGCAATATCGGAAATATATGCTTTACTTAATGACCCACCCCAATCCTTCCGCCATGGATATGTGCAAAGATGGGAATCTGATCTGGGTAGTATAAAAACTAAAGAGGAGTGGGGAAAACCCCAGCTGCTTACCTGTAGCCGTGTTTCGGCGAGTCCTCCAGGATGGCTCCTGCTGAGATATTGCTTGTCCCTCCCCGAACGGAAACACCTGTAAGAGTAATCAATTTAAAAGAACCCGCCCTTATATAAGGACTCCTCCTCCCTCACCAACTCAGTTATTAAGAGTATATCACCTTTAACATAAATCAAACTTAGCAACTATATTACAATAGGGATGGGAACTCAGGAGCCATCCTGGAGGACTCGCCGAAACACGGCTACAGGTAAGCAGCTGGGGTTTTCTCCCATCGTCCTCCAGGATGGCTGCTGCTGAGACCAGCGAGAAATTTTCATTAGGGAGGGATGATGGCTTGTAATACTTTCTTCCAAAAGAAACTCTGAACCTGGCTTAACAGTAGTTCAACTCTGTAGCGTTTCACAAAAGTTGTGTGTGACGACCAGGTAGCTGCTTTACATATCTGTTCCAGGCTTGCTCACGACCTCTCTGCCCAAGAGGCTGCCAAGGATAGAGTAGAATGTGTCGCAATTCTAGTATGGAATATTTCCTGCGATTCCCTGTAAGCCCAACCCATTAGCTCCTTAACCCGTCTAGCTATGGCGCTTCTTGATGCCTGCAATCCCTTTGAGGCTCCCATATATGATACAAATAAATGGCTAGATCTTCTCCACCGAGCTGTCCTTTCTAAATAAACTATGATAGCTCTTCTCACATTAATCTGTTTCACTGCTCCTCTAGCATCCTGCGGCTTGGGAGAAGAAAACGGTAAAACAATCTCCTGTGAACGATGAAAGAAGATGAAGAGATCTTTGGAAGATAGGCTAGGTCAGGTCTGAACACAATTCTGAATGAATAACCATATCAAAAGGATGGTTAATGGATAGTGCCTGAATATCCCCAATTCTTCTAGCTGACGTTATTGCTACTTTTAATGTTAGATTCTTTAAAGGGGTCTGAGCAATAGGTTCAAATTTATAAGTCAAGAAATTTAGAATTAAAGATAAATCCCAAGGGGGAACTAATTTCCCTGGCATTGGTCGGAAATTCGCTACTGAAAATAAGAGTTAACAAAACCCTTCTTAGACAATTGTGTATGAAGAAAACCCAATAAGGCCGATATGTGGACTCTTAGGGCGCTTACCTTCAGCCCCATATCAATTTCACTCTGTAAAAATTCCCAAAATAATCTTAAGGTCATCCGTCTGTATATTATTCCTTTCCTTTCAGGAAGAATATGCGTTCCGAATTTTGCATATTTCCTCGTTGTGGAAATCTTTCTGCAGTTAACTAAAGTAGATGCCACCTCTTTAGAAAACCAGTCTTAACCCGGATTCTTTCCTCAATGCCCAGGCTATCAACTTTTACATCTGGAGAGTAGGGTGAACATTTGACCCCTGAACTAACAGGTCTTGTCTTTCCCAGATGCCATGGGCCTTTCAGGACTAGAGACAACAGATAAGGAACCATGCCCTTCTCAGCCACCAGGGACCTATGAATATCACTGTTGCCCTTCAACCTCCATCTTTCTCAGCACCTTGGGAGTGAAGTTGAATGGTGGAAATGTGTAGAGGAGACCGCTCAGCCAGTCCACTAATAACTCATCCAATCTGTTCCCTGACACCGATGGGTGGAGAGAGCAGAAATCCTCCACCTTCGTATCAAAAGGTAAACAGATCTGAACCCAACGCAAAGGCAAAACAGATCTGCAACACATGAAAAACATTTCAGACAAACGCCAAAGCAAAACAGATCTGAGACCAACGCCAAAGCGAAACAGATCTGAGACCAAAGCATAAGCGAAACCGATCTGAGACCAACGCATAAGCGAAACCGATCTGAGACCAACGCATAAGCGAAACCGATCTGAGACCAACGCATAAGCGAAACCGATCTGAGACCAACGCATAAGCGAAACCGATCTGAGACCAACGCATAAGCGAAACCGATCTGAGACCAACGCATAAGCGAAACCGATCTGAGACCAACGCATAAGCGAAACCGATCTGAGACCAACGCATAAGCGAAACCGATCTGAGACCAACGCATAAGCGAAACCGATCTGAGACCAACGCATAAGCGAAACCGATCTGAGACCAACGCATCAGCGAAACCGATCTGAGACCAACGCATAAGCGAAACCGATCTGAGACCAACGCATAAGCGAAACCGATCTGAGACCAACGCATAAGCGAAACCGATCTGAGACCAACGCATAAGCGAAACCGATCTGAGACCAACGCATAAACGAAACCGATCTGAGACCAACGCATAAGCGAAACCGATCTGAGACCAACGCATAAGCGAAACCGATCTGAGACCAACGCATAAGCGAAACCGATCTGAGACCAACGCATAAGCGAAACCGATCTGAGACCAACGCATAAGCGAAACCGATCTGAGACCAACGCATAAGCGAAACCGATCTGAGATCAACGCATAAGCGAAACAGATCTGAGACCAACGCATAAGCGAAACAGATCTGAGACCAAAGCATAAGCGAAACCGATCTGAGACCAACGCATAAGCGAAACAGATCTGAGACCAATACAGATGCTAAACAGGTCTAGAACCAAAGCAAAATGCAAAATAGATCTGAAACAAATTCAAAGCTAAACAGATCTGACACCAATGCAAAAGCAAAACAGATCTGAACTAACGCAAATGCAAAACAGATCTGACACCAATGCAAAAGCCAAACAGATCTGACACCAATGCAAAAGCCAAACAGATCTGACACCAATGCAAATGCAAAACAGATCTGACACCAATGCAAATGCAAAACAGATCTGACACCAATGCAAATGCAAAACAGATCTGTGCCAATGCAAAACAGATCTGAACCAATGCAAATGCAAACCCAATCTGAACCAATGGAAATGCAAAGCAGATCTGACACCAATGCAAAAGCAAAAGAGATCTGAACCAATGAAATGCAACACAGATCTGAACCAATGCCAATGCAGAACAGATCTGACACCAATGCAAATGCAAAATAGATCTGACACCAATGCAAATGCACAACAGATCTGAACCAATGCAAGTGCAAAACAGATCTGAACCAATGCAAGCAGATCTGAATCAATGCAAGTGCAAAACAGATCTGAACCAATGCAAGCAGATCTGAACCAATGCCAATGCAAAACAGATCTGAACCAATGCCAATGCAAAACAGATCTGAACCAATGCAAATGCAAAACAGATCTGAACCAATGCTAATGCAAAACAGATCTGAACCAATGCCAATGCAAAACAGATCTGAACTAATGCAAAACAGATCTGACACCAATGTAAATGCAAACCAGATCTGACACCAATGTAAATGCAAACCAGATCTGACACCAATGTAAATGTAAACCAGATCTGACACCAATGCAAATGCAAAACAGATCTGACCAATGCAAACATATCTGAACCAATGGAAATGCAAACAGATCTGACACAAATGCAAAAGCAAAACAGATCTGACACAAATGCAAATGCGAAACAGTTCTGAACAAATGCAAAACAGATCTGAACCAATGCCAATGCAAAACAGATCTGACACAAATGCAAATGCAAAACAGTTCTGAACCAATGCAAAACAGATCTGAACCAATGCCATTGCAAAACAGATCTGAACCAATGCAAATGCAAAACAGATCTGAAAGAAAAAAGAACTCCTTGAAACTACCAGAGTTTCACTTCCTGAAAAGTTCTATTTCTCATTTACATAGATTGTCAATCACCATCGCTCCAGTTCAGGCTTGACCAATCTTATTATAACCCTGGGGAAACATACTGCCGCAATGGCAACAATTCCCCTTCACTCATGCTTTGCACCCACTGTTACATTGCATGGACACAGAGGATAAGGGAAAATATAAACCATACAAGGGAAACCACTAACAATCAATCATGTAAGTGCATATTCCTGCAAACAATCATCAGTCTCTACAGCTAGTATAGGTTTACTGCAAACCTAACAATCAAAAATGGGAAACCAATAACTCCCTGAAACTGCTCAGGGATTCCTTATTACCCTGAAAGTTTCCATTAGCTGTTTATGTAAATTGTCAACCACTAGTTACCACAGATTTCGTGCAGGCTTGACAATTCTTTGTTATATTGCTGGGGAAGCCCAATGTTGCAGTAGCAACATTTCTAAGATATTAGCTTCTCCAACCCTATCCGATACCCCCTCTGCTTTGCATGCACTTAGCTTGCTAGGTTATAGAGGGAAAGGGAAAAGGTAAAACACAGGGGAAATCACACTGCAATCTCACCATAGGAGTGTATATTCCTGCAAAAAATGCACCATCAGTGCACTCACCTTGCTGCTGGAACAGGCTGGGATGCCTATTGTCTGTGATCCCATCTTCCAGCATAGTGGAGAACGTGAGGAGCAGTTCCATTTCTTATCATGTAATCTAATGTTACACTTTTGGCATCTCTATTTCTCAGGCTGTTGCTGTGCAAGTTTTGCAAAACCGTGAAAGAAGAGTCACTGCTCAGAAAACATTTTGCTAGAGGTATTTATAGATAGCAATCGTTTTCTCATATATGTACCTGTGCCAATTCCTCCGAGAGAGAGTCTCGGTCGGGCATCAGAGGCTGCTGTTGCGGAGGACTGCTTCTGCTCCATGGCAGCGTCGCTGGCGTCCCACGTGTAGAGAGCACGGAATTCGCGCTTCTCTTGGCTTCAGAAGACACCGCCCCACTTCCTGTCTTCATTGGCCAACAGCGGCTAGCAGAAGTGACACCTGCGGGACCAGGAGATCCTATGTCATAACTTCTGACATCTCTAGCTGCTCTGTAACACATGGACGCAGCAAGAAGGGCGGTAATGGCGGCGATCCTTTTGGACAACCTGCAGCCAGGTAACATTCCGCCCCCACCGCACACAGGTTAAAACTGGGGCATCCTACTCACAGTTTCCACCGCCATCCAGGAAAAAACCCCTGCCTGACAACATAGGCGCCCCAGGCCAACCTATGCCTTAAAACAAGAAAGGTCTACAGGTGTATCCTCAGGTGATGGGAAACAAACAAAAACTGAGTTGGTGAGGGAGGAGGAGTCCTTATATAAGGGCGGGTTCTTTTAAATTGATTACTCTTACAGGTGTTTCCGTTCGGGGAGGGACAAGCAATATCTCAGCAGCAGCCATCCTGGAGGACGATGGGAGAAAGATATGGGACATAACCCCTAAACTCTCTCTTAATTTAGCACTGGTCGAATCAGCCTATAAGGTGATGCTACGATGGTACTGGGTACCCTCCAGACTCCGACATCTCTCCCAATCTAACACTGGCAACTGTTTTCGAGGCTGTGATACTAAAGGTGACATGTTACACACCTTTTGGCAATGCCCCATGCTCTCAAGGTTCTGGTCTCGGGTGTATAGATTGCTCAGTTCACTATTCAACAAATCAATTGCGAAAGATCCATGGTCTGCTCTCTTGCACTCCAGACTAGAAACACTTAATAAACCTCAAAACATTCTGGCTAACTTTATTTTCGTGGCAGCTTCTCAAGTAATAGCACGAGCATGGAGGACCCAGTTTGTTTCATTTGAGGAACTGAAGAATAGAGTAACAAATTTTATGATCCAAGAGCAGATGGCTGGAGTACTGGAAGATAGGGTGGAGAGACATTATAAAATATGGTATCCTTGGCGCTCATATATAGGCCTGCCTCAAATTCCATAGGCAATCACTGATTACCCTTATGTATATTGCTCTCTTGCAATAGATAGGAAGTTAAAAGAGGGCCCCAGATACCCTCAACTCTCCTTTCTTCTTTCCTACTTTCTTTCCTACTTTTCTGTTTTCCCTTTTCCTCTATTTTGGAGGGACCCTCCCCCTTCAATCTTTATCTGTAGGTCTTAGCGCCCGATTTAGTTATGTTAAATTTAAAAGTCGATGGAAAACAGCACTTTGTCAGACGATGTTACTTTGGTGTAGATGTGAGCCTTAGGCTAGACTGTTGTGCTGGTCCACCAACTTATAACATGTACATCATTATGTTCAGTTTGTTCTGTGCTAAGTCTGCAACAGACGTTATATTGTATTGTGAAAAATTTTAATAAAAATTTTGAAAGAGAGAAAACAAAGAAAATCCACACAATCCCCCATGAGGAGATGGACTAATCCAAAACCTGTTGGTTATGGATGATTTTAACAACTTACTTTCTTTTGCTGGAGTGGTCTCCTTTAACAGTCATAAGTGGTGGTCAATTATACAGGGAACACAGTCGTCAGAACTGTGCACCGTCACACTGGCCATTGATGTGAATGGCCTGCTCAGGGTTCACATATGGATTGCGTTCGTTCGTGTTTTGTGTTTTTTTATCTGCATTTTTACAATCAGAAAGCTCTTCTTTTACCACGAAGTTTCCAATTGCAATGGACTTCATTTTTTAAAATATAGGATTATTATACTAGATTTATCAGTAATAATAATGTGCTGGTCATATAGTACAGAAAAAATACATGAAAGGACCACTGCCACGAAAATCTTAACGTTTAAAATATATGTAAACATATACAGATAAGAACTGCATTTCTCCCAGAGTAAAATGAGCCATACATTACTTTTCTCCTATGTAGCCGTCAATTACAGTAAGTAGTAAAAATCTGACAAAACCGACAAGTTTTGGACTAGTCCATCTAATCATGGGGGATTCTCAGGGAATTCTTAATTATCAATAGCACTTAGTAAATGGCAGTTGCTCTGTCCAACTGCCAAAAAAAAGCGTACGGAGAGCAGGCAGGCTGGCCAGCATCTTTGTATAAATCCTTTTCAGGGAGTGTCTTTATAAAAAATAAAGGCCATGCTGAGAATCCCCTATGGAGAGATGGACTAGCCCAAAACCTGTCGGATTTTTACTACCTACTGTAAGTGACAGCAACATAGGAGAGAAGTAATCTATGACTCATTTTACACTGGAAGAAACATACTTTTTATTTGTATGTGTTTATATATATTTTAAATGTAAAGATTTTCGCGACAGTCATCCTTGAACTACTTGCCGACCTGCTGATGCATGCTCATCTCCGCTTGATAGGCAGAGCTCCGTCCCGACTTCAGTCTCCCATCGGCGATCGGCGCTAGTGTTGGGCGAACACCTGGATGTTCGGGTGTTCGCGCCGAACTCCGAACATAATGGAAGTCAATGGGGACCCGAACTTTCGTGCTTTGTAAAGCTTCCTTACATGCTACATACCCCAAATTTGCAGGGTATGTGCACCTTGGGAGTGGGTACAAGAGGAAAAAAAATATTTGAAAAAGAGCTTATAGTTTTTGAGAAAATTGATTGTAAAGTTTCAAAGGAAAAAATGTCTTTTAAATGCGGAAAATGTCATTTTTCTTTGCACAGGTAACATGCTTTTTGTCGCCATGCAGTCATAAATGTAATACAGATAAGAGGTTACAGGAAAAGGGACCGGTAACGCTAACCCAGCAGCAGCACACGTGATGGAACAGGAGGAGGGCGGCGCAGGAGGAGAAGGCCACGCTTTGAGACACAACAACCCAGGCCTTGCATGAGGACAAGAAGCGTGCGGATAGCAATGCATTTTGCCGCCATGCAGTCATAAATGTAATACAGATGAGAGGTTCAATAAACAGGGACCGGAAACGCTAACCCATCACAGATGTTCACTGTTCATGTTACTTGGTTGGGGTCCGGGAGTGTTGCGTAGTCGTTTCCAATCCAGGATTGATTCATTTTAATTTGAGTCAGACGGTCTGCATTTTCTGTGGAGAGGCAGATATGCCGATCTGTGACGATGCCTCCGGCAGCACTGAAACAGCGTTCCGACATAACGCTGGCTGCTGGGCAAGCCAGCACCTCTATTGCGTACATTGCCAGTTCGTGCCAGGTGTGTAGCTTAGAGACCCAATAGTTGAAGGGTGCAGATGGATTGTTCAACACGGCTACGCCATCTGACATGTAGTCCTTGACCATCTTCTGCAGGCGAGCGGTGTTGTAGGTGGAACTGGGCGATTGCTGTTCTGTGGGCTGCTGCATGGGTGTCAGAAAATTTTGCCACTCCAAGGACACTGCCGATACCATTCCCTTGTGGGCACTAGCTGCAGCTTGCGTTCTTTGTTCCCCTACTCGTCCTGGGTTTGCGGAAGTCAGTCTGTCGGCGTGGAACTGGCTAGAGGAGGAGGATGTCAATCTCCTCTCTAATGTCTCCACAAGGGCCTGCTGGTATTCTTCCATTTTGACCTGTCTGACAGTTTCTCCAATGAGTTTGGGAACATTGTCTTTGTACCGTGGATCCAGAAGGGTATAAACCCAGTAATCCACGTCGTCCAGAATTCGAACAATGCGCAGGTCGCGTTCGATGCAGTCTAGCATGAATTGAGCCATGTCTGCCACAGTCCTAACAGAATCCTCATCATGTTCTTCTGAGCTTGATGCACCCTCATCATCATCACCAGCATCACGCCGTCGCCCACCTTCTTCCTCGTCTTCTTCTGTTGTCCATTCCCGCTGAATCATGGAAGTCCAACGTGCACCGCTCTGTCCCTCGGCAGTGGGGGCGTCCAAGTCCTGCTCCAACTCCAGCTGTTCCTCGTCCTCTTCTTCAGCATAGCTGCCGGGAGGACCAGCGTTTCCTGAGGCAGATTGCCTGATGTTGGTATCATCATCACGCTGATCGTTGTCCTCTTGAGATTCCCCCACTTGCATCCTGACTGCGGCTTCCTTGATCTGCAGCATTGATTTTTTCAGCAAACACAGCAGTGGTATCGTAATGCTGAGTGAAGAGTTGTCACCGCTCACAAGCAACGTGGATTGCTCAAAATTTTGGAGGACTTGGCAGAGGTCCAACATGGTGGCCCAATCAGATCCACAGAAGCTTGGTAGCTGTCCGGATGCGCCTCGGTACTGCGCCGTCATGTACTGGACCACTGCACTCTTCTGCTCGCAAAAGCGTGCTAGCATGTGCAGCGTCGAATTCCAGCGCGTGGGTACGTCACACACCAAGCGATGGTTCGGTAGATTGAACCGCTCCTGCATCTTGGTGAGTCCCTCCGAAGTGGTACTGGACTTTTGGAAATATTTGGCCACTCGTCGCACCTTCAGCAGAAGATCTGCCACGCCTGGGTATGTCCTCAGGAACCGCTGAACAACTAGGTTCATAACGTGTGCCAGGCAAGGGATGTGTCTCAGCTTAGCCAACTTTAAAGCGCGAATGAGATTGCTCCCATTGTCACACACAATCATGCCTGGTTTCAGGTCCAGCGGTGCCAGCCACAAATCGGTCTGTTCCTTGATTCCCTTCCAAATTTCTTCACCTGTGTGCTGCTTATCTCCAAGGCAGATCAGCTTCAGTAAGGCTTGCTGACGCATGGCAACAGCTGTGCTGCACTGCTTCCACGACCCTATTGCTGGGTTACCGATGCCGGATGAGGTACCGCTTTGAGAGGCGTTGGAGGAGAAGGAGTCAGAGTCGAGGTAGGTGCTGCTGTTATCTCTGAGGGACGCCGGTCCAGCAGTTTGCGGCGTGGGCAACACCCGCGCCGTAGCCGGTGAGGAGTCGCTGCCAGGCTCCACAAGGTTCACCCAGTGCGCCGTCAGGGAGATGTATCAACCCTGGCCAAAGGCACTCGTCCAGGTGTCTGTGGTGAGGTGAACCTTGAAGGCAACGGCATTTTTCAAGCTTCTGGTTATTTTGCTAACCACGTGCTCATGTAACGCTGGCACTGCATACCGCGCAAAATAGTATCGGCTGAGAACCACGTAACGTGGGATGGCCAGCGCCATCATGCGCTTGAAGCTGCTTGTCTCCACCACGCGATATGGCAGCATTTCGCAGGCCACAAACTTGGCTATGCTGGCTGTTAGTGCCACGGCCCGGGGGGTCATTTGCTGGCAATTTTATCTTGCGCTCTAACATCTCCAGGACAGACAACTGAACCGTAGGATCGCACACCGAAGGACAGTTGGTTGTTGTTGTCGTGGTCGTTGAAGACTGGGAAACATCAAGAGGACTGTTGCAGAAAACTGACATCGTCGTCTACTACGGATGTTTGTGTACCACGTAATGGCTGGGCTGCTGCTGAGGAGGGTCTGGTGACAACGGAGGCAGTGTTGCTGGGGGCTGGAAGCGAGCCGCTACCCTGGCTTTGCGTGTTTGACCACAGAGTGCTATGTTTGGCAACCATGTGGCGGCGCATGCTGGTGGTGGAGAGGTTGTTGATATTTTTCCCCCTGCTTAGTCGGGTCCTGCACACCTTGCAAATCACCATGGTAACATCCTCCCTGCAGTCGTCGAAGAAAGCCCATACTTTTGAGCTCCTGCTTTGCTGGCGAGTTTCTTTCGTGCCTCTTTGGCGTCTCACTTCTACGGCTATGCCTGTTGTGTCCGAAATACCCCGCCCCCGCCTACTTTGTGGCACACGGCGAACTCTTCCTGCAGTGGGTTCTGCAGCAGACTCATCTGTACTGCTGCTATCCCGACAGCGAGGTTGTACTCGATAATCCGGGTCTGTGTCCACATCGTCCAAAACCTCCTCTTCCATCTCCTCATCTGTGACTGTGTGTGTGTGTGCAGTGGACTAGAGCTCCCCAGAACACCCTCTGCGCACCTCACTCCCATGTCTTCAAGATGTTCTTGGTGGACCTCCTGCAATTCAAATTCCTGCACACATTGCTCAGGGATTTGGGTGTCTTCATCCTCGCCTTGCATTTCAGTGCGTGGTGCATTTACCTCGCACAATGGTTGTGAATCCGGGCACAACATTTCTGGCTGTTCCATTGTTTGTGGGGGTAGGAGTGGGAATAGCTCCTCCGAAGAGGCCATTGTGTCCGGAAATAATTGTTCGGACTGGTTATTCGGCCATTGTGTGCATGGTGTAGCTGCTGGTTGTGTCACCGTTGTGCCCACTGGCTCCTTGTAACTGGCAGAGGACCTCGTGCGTGACAACAAGGATGTGCTGGTGCTGCTGCTGCTTAACCTGCTGCTGGACGCTTGAGAGGTCATCAAATTCATTATCCGTTCCTGCTCTTGTGAATCAGTGAGGGTTGTTTGTCTGGCACACATGGGTGGTATTGAGTGGGTTTTCTTAGGTGCTCCACTGCGGCCTCTACGTGAACCGTCAGGGGAAACACCTCTTCCCTTGCCCCTCCCTCTTTCACTGGATTTCTTCATTATGGTTGTACTGATCCCAGCAGTACACGCACACTGACTGGCAGTACAGTGGCAATAGACAATGCTATATAGTATGTTATAAACTGGTGATGGACGGAAGTACTACTGATCCCAGCAGTACAGTGGCAATAGAAGACAATGCTATATACTATGTTATACACTAGTGATGGACGGAAGTACTACTGATCCCAGCAGTACAGTGGCAATAGAAGACAATGCTATATACTATATTATACACTGGTGATGGACGGAAGTACTACTGATCCCAGCAGTACAAGCTGACTGGCAGTACAGTGGCAATAGAAGACAATGCTATATACTATGTTATACACTGGTGATGGACGGAAGTACTACTGATCCCAGCAGTACAGTGGCAATAGAAGACAGTGCTATATACTATGTTATACACTGGTGATGGACGGAAGTACTACTGATTCCAGCAGTACAGTGGCAATAGAAGACAGTGCTATATACTATATTATACACTGGTGATGGATGGAAGTACTACTGATCCCAGCAGTACAGTGGCAATAGAAGACAGTGCTATATACTATGTTATACACTGGTGATGGACGGAAGTACTACTGATTCCAGCAGTACAGTGGCAATAGAAGACAGTGCTATATACTATATTATACACTGGTGATGGACGGAAGTACTACTGATCCCAGCAGTACAATGGCAATAGAAGACAATGCTATATACTATGTTATACACTGGTGATGGACGGAAGTACTACTGATTCCAGCAGTACAGTGGCAATAGAAGGCAATGCTATATACTATGTTATACACTGGTGATGGACGGAAGTACTACCGATTCCAGCAGTACAGTGGCAATAGAAGACAATGCTATATACTATGTTATACACTGGTGATGGACGGAAGTACTACTGATTCCAGCAGTACAATGGCAATAGAAGACAATGCTATATACTATGTTATACACTGGTGATGGACGGAAGTACTACTGATCCCAGCAGTACAGTGACAATAGAAGACAGTGCTATATACTATGTTATACACTGGTGATGGACGGAAGTACTACTGATTCCAGCAGTACAGTGGCAATAGAAGACAATGCTATATACTATGTTATACACTGGTGATCGGCGGAAGTACTACTGATTCCAGCAGTACAGTGGCAATAGAAGACAGTGCTATATACTATGTTATACACTGGTGATGGACGGAAGTACTACTGATCCCAGCAGTACAGTGGCAATAGAAGACAGTGCTATATACTATGTTATACACTGGTGATGGACGGAAGTACTACTGATCCCAGCAGTACAGTGACAATAGAAGACAGTGCTATATACTATGTTATACACTGGTGATGGACGGAAGTACTACTGATTCCAGCAGTACAGTGGCAATAGAAGACAATGCTATATACTATGTTATACACTGGTGATGGACGGAAGTACTACTGATCCCAGCAGTACAGTGGCAATAGAAGACAGTGCTATATACTATGTTATACACTGGTGATGGACGGAAGTACTACTGATCCCAGCAGTACAAGCTGACTGGCAGTACAGTGGCAATAGAAGACAATGCTATATACTATGTTATACACTGGTGATGGACGGAAGTACTACTGATCCCAGCAGTACAGTGGCAATAGAAGACAGTGCTATATACTATGTTATACACTGGTGATGGACGGAAGTACTACTGATCCCAGCAGTACAGTGGCAATAGAAGAAAATGCTATATACTATGTTATACACTGGTGATGGACGGAAGTACTACTGATTCCAGCAGTACAGTGACAATAGAAGACAGTGCTATATACTATATTATACACTGGTGATGGACGGAAGTACTACTGATCCCAGCAGTAAAATGGCAATAGAAGACAGTGCTATATACTATGTTATACACTGGTGATGGACGGATGTACTACTGATCCCAGCAGTACAGTGGCAATAGAAGACAGTGCTATATACTATGTTATACACTGGTGATGGACAGAAGTACTACTGATCCCAGCAGTACAGTGACAATAGAAGACAATGCTATATACTATGTTATACACTGGTGATGGACGGCAGTACTAATGATCCCAGCAGTACAGTGGCAATAGAAGACAATGCTATATACTATGTTATACACTAGTGATGGACGGAAGTACTACTGATCCCAGCAGTACAGTGGCAATAGAAGACAGTGCTATATACTATGTTATACACTGGTGATGGACGGATGTACTACTGATCCCAGCAGTACAAGCTGACTGGCAGTACAGTGGCAATAGAAGACAATGCTATATACTATGTTATACACTGGTGATGGACGGAAGTACTACTGATCCCAGCAGTACAGTGGCAATAGAAGACAGTGCTATATACTATATTATACACTGGTGATGGACAGAAGTACTACTGATCCCAGCAGTACAGTGGCAATAGAAGACAGTGCTATATACTATGTTATACACTGGTGATGGACGGAAGTACTACTGATCCCAGCAGTACAGTGGCAATAGAAGACAGTGCTATATACTATATTATACACTGGTGATGGATGGATGTACTACTGATCCCAGCAGTACAAGCTGACTGGCAGTACAGTGGCAATAGAAGACAATGCTATATACTATGTTATACACTGGTGATGGACGGAAGTACTACTGATCCCAGCAGTACAGTGGCAATAGAAGACAGTGCTATATACTATGTTATACACTGGTGATGGACGGAAGTACTACTGATCCCAGCAGTACAGTGGCAATAGAAGACAGTGCTATATACTATATTATACACTGGTGATGGACGGATGTACTACTGATCCCAGCAGTACAAGCTGACTGGCAGTACAGTGGCAATAGAAGACAATGCTATATACTATGTTATACACTGGTGATGGACGGAAGTACTACTGATCCCAGCAGTACAGTGGCAATAGAAGACAGTGCTATATACTATATTATACACTGGTGATGGACGGAAGTACTACTGATCCCAGCAGTACAGTGGCAATAGAAGACAGTGCTATATACTATGGTATACACTGGTGATGGACGGATGTACTACTGATCCCAGCAGTACACGCTGACTGGCAGTACAGTGGCAATAGAAGACAATGCTATATACTATGCTATATACTGGTGACGTACGGAAGTACTACTGATCCCAGCAGTACACGCTGACCGGCAGTACAGTGGCAATAGAAGACAGTGCTATATACTATGTTATACACTGGTGATGGATGGATGTACTACTGATCCCAGCAGTACAGTGGCAATAGAAGACACAGTGCTATATACTATATTATACACTGGTGATGGACGGATGTACTACTGATCCCAGCAGTACAAGCTGACTGGCAGTACAGTGGCAATAGAAGACAATGCTATATACTATGTTATACACTGGTGATGGACGGAAGTACTACTGATCCCAGCAGTACAGTGGCAATAGAAGACAGTGCTATATACTATATTATACACTGGTGATGGACGGAAGTACTACTGATCCCAGCACTACAGTGGCAATAGAAGACAGTGCTATATACTATGTTATACACTGGTGATGGACGGATGTACTACTGATCCCAGCAGTACACGCTGACTGGCAGTACAGTGGCAATAGAAGACAATGCTATATACTATGCTATATACTGGTGATGGACGGAAGTACTACTGATCCCAGCAGTAAACGCACGCTGAGCTGACTGGCACTACAGTGCAGTGGCAAATATAGTATAGGAGGCTGGGGGGCCCTGGCTAGCCTAGCTGGTGAGAGAGAGTCTAACCTGCCTGCCTACCCAAAGCTAAACCCAAACGCAAGTGGCGGAGAAATGACGCGGTTCGGGTATTTATTTACCCGAACCACGTGACCCGCTCGGCCAATCACAGCTCGAACCAAACGTTCGGGGAACGTTCGGCTATGCGCTGTCAGGCCGAACATACGTTCGACCGCATGGCCGAACACATGGCCGAACACCACGAGGTGTCCGGCGAAGCCCGAATCGAACTCGAACAGCCCGAAATCCGGGCGAACCCGAACAGTGGCGAACACTGTTCGCCCAACACTAATCGGCGCTAGGAGACTGTTAGACGTGAAACTGCTGTCTAATTACCCCCGTACAGTGCTGCGATCTAAGGCAGCGCTGTACTGGGGACAGCCGTGTGACACGGCTGTCCCCTCCAGAGGCTCAGGGGTGGTCGGCTGCCGATCACAGTGATTGGCTGGCGGGGATAAAAAAACAAAAACAAATAAATAGTAACATTTATTATAAAAATAAGATAAATATTGATAAAAAAATAAACAAACATTGGCGGAGCGATCAAACCCCACCAACAGAGCTTTATGTTTATGAAAATGGGGGGGGATCACTTGTGTGCTGTGTTGTGCGGCCCTGCAGCGAGGCCTTAAAGCTACAGTGGCCTATTTCTTGAAAAATAGCCTGGTCGTTACGGGAGTTTAACACTGCGGTCCTCAAGTGGTTAATCTACAGAAAGCAAAGGAAATAAATGATTTTTGGCAATTACATTTTATTTTTATTCTTTAAACTTTTTTTTTTTAGATATTCTTTTGCATGAATTGCTTCAAACGGTTTTCCTACAAACAGACATTGAATGTAGTGTCTTGTAAGGAAGCCCAGTGTGGGATGCAGACCTGGAGGCACCCTCTGACACTGCAGAGAGCAGGAGAGAGTCTGGTTTCCTTGAACTGAGAGTGAATCTCTCCTGCATGAGTCAGCCTGCAGCATGGTATAATCTCATCTCACAGCAGCTGGTTATTACCTGCGCAGGAGAACCATCAAGCTGGTGCCATCTGTTCACTGTAATTGGTAAAAACCCAACTGCAGTCCTGTGTAGGAAAACATTGGCAGAGCTTGTCTGTGCATAGACTCCCTGACTAGCTGCATGCTACAATCTTCTTGAAAGGCTCTGTCTGTGCCACACTCCCTTTGAACTCTGACCAGTATAAGGAGGCTGAGCCAAGCAGCAGTCTTGCCCAGAGAGCCTGCTGTTAACTGCTCCAGTTGGACTGCTTAAGGTCAGGTGACCAATTATTAGAACAGCGATAGAGTTTTGTCATCTGAGCTAATCATTTGTGATTGTCTAGGGCAGACGTGCCCAATGTGTCAATCACAATTTACCGGTCGATCGCGAAGAACATGCTGATGAGAACGCCAAAGTCGTGCTGGACACTGAGCTCCAAATCTGCCGGAGTGAGTGATCGGACGTGATCATTCGCCTATCAGCACCTGCCGGGATCAGCCTGTTGCTAGGCTATCCAGTGTCATCTCTAATTACAGGCGCCGCTGGAGGGGTCACAGAGATGAGACTGAGGACAGTAGAGCTGAAGAGGAATCCTTGCTGCTCTGATAGGAGAACATTTGGAAGCAGCATAAACGCACTGCCCCTGTATTTGTTAAAGTATAGTAGATAGCGAGCCAAAAAAAATTGTGGGCACCCCTGGTCTAGGACAACACTAGCATCAGTATAGGTGTCTATCAACGATCTGACATGCCAGATCCCTAAACCACTTAAACCTCTGCTGGAGGGGGTCAAACTGTTGGACTTTGATCCACACAGGGGGATGCTGCACCGGCCCAGATCCATTTATGGGTCCAGCAGCGATTAGAGAACCAGACTTAGTCTAAAACTTTGTTTTAAAGAGGATGATGCCGTTTCCAATGTTGGACTATGTCTGACATTGGACCTATGGAAGAAAAGGCCAATGCTGGACATAGTTTGACATAGGACTGAAAAAGGTTAAAGTGAACCCGAGATGAGAGTGATATGGAGGTTGCCATATTTATTCCCTTTTAAGCAATACCAGTTGCCTGACTATGCTGCTGATCTTCTGCCTCTAATTTTAGCTATAGACCCTGAACAAGCATGCAGCAGATCAGACGCTTCTGACATTATTGTCAGATCTGACAAGATTATGTGCATGCTTGTTTCTGGTGCGATTCAGACACATCTGTAGCTAAATAGATCAGCAGGGCTGCCAGGCAACTGGTATTGTTCAAAAGAAAACAAATATGGCAGCCTCCAAATCACTCTCACCTCAGGTTCACTTTAAAATGAATGAGCACTATTGCTCAGCACCTCCCAATCATCCATCTTTCCTATAACACTAGGGGTACCCTCTTGTAGGGCACATAATACTTTGACTTATTTTGATATAGGGTCCCATGATTTCTACCTACACCCCTGGCTACTTGCTTTATTGCTATAGCAATTATTATGAAGTACGTTAGGTGTTATAACACACAGTGGAGAGCAATACAGCATTAAAGCGGTATGAAATCCTGACATAATATTTAATAAAAACATGTTTTCCTACTTTTTATATGCTATACGGTTATCATATTTGCTTTTGTGCATAAGTATTTGTATTCATTTAGAAATTATACGTTCCCAAAGTACACCTTTTTTTGCTCTGAAAGCTGACTTTACATTTTATTCATAACTGCTTTATTCATGTTCTAACAAGAAGAAATGCTTACTAAATTGTCTGACTTTGTTCAGAGGACCCGGCAGTGTAGGAGAAGTGTTTATTTACATTCCTCACTTGATACAATTAAACACAAGATAACATTATCTACATCTTTGGATGGGTCCAGATTTCTCTGCATTGAACTTTTAAGTCCTGTGTGTAACCCTTTGAATGCTGTTCTAGTAAAAAAAATGCTGGTTGTATAGAATATCCTGTAAATATTCTATTAAAGCAAAGATCCTGGCTATCTATGCTGCGGCCACCTACTACTGACTAAATCCAGCAAATGCTGGATTTCATTCCACTTTAATTATCGTTAACCTCATCAGTACCTACCACCACATCCCTCTGCTCACCTTTGGTATGAGACGCTCCAGATGTTCTGCACGCCTCTCATTGGACGGGTGCGTGGAGATCCATTCTGGTAAGCTAGGGTTACCCTCTATAGTGTTCACCAGATCCATCTGTTTCCAGAACACTGAGCTGCCCCTCACATCCGCGCAGGCCTGAGGAGGACACACAGGGCTACCAGTTAAGACAACATTGAGACGATCAACTCAACAGATAACGTAATAAAGTATTAGAGGAGCAGACACCAAAAGCCAACTAGCAGTCTGAGGAGCACAAACTCTGCCATCTTAACTTCCTTTAAATAAAATAAAAAGAGCTAATTATCTTGAGGTGATGAAAATATTCCGGATAAACGGGACTCTACTGTATCTGAGTTTTCAGTATACCGGCTTAACTGACCAGGATGCAGATGATAGACCAGCGCTTGGTGCTTGAACCTGGTTTGTTTTTCAAAGCATTGTAATGTGCTAGAAATATGCAATGGTAGGTTCATCAGAAGCATGTTATTGTTTAGTATGTTTAATAAGAAAATCTTATGATTGTTTACTTTATGCTTTTTTTTTTTTTTTTTTTAAAGATGTTTGAAAACTAAAAAAAAAAAAATGAAATCCAGTCAGATTTGTGTACTTGGTGGCCCTGACCACATTCCTGAGCTCAATATTTCATAAAAATTACAGGTTTTGGGGAGAATTACAGGTAGTCCCTAGTTAACGAAAGAGATAGGGGCTG
Organism: Hyperolius riggenbachi; assembly: GCF_040937935.1. NCBI lineage: Eukaryota > Metazoa > Chordata > Amphibia > Anura > Hyperoliidae > Hyperolius > Hyperolius riggenbachi. The sequence goes on from NC_090651.1 coordinate 101,970,928, forward strand.
TAAGTACGTTCTTAACCTGAATCTGTTCTTAAGTCGGAACACTGTGCCATCTTGGTCCCCTGTACCTCCTCTGTGCCCCATGTGCGTTCAGTGCCCCCTGTGCCTTCAGTGTCCACCTCTGTGTCACTTCTGTTCCCCCGTGCCTTCATTGTCCCCCCCTGTCCTCCACTGTGTTCACCTATATCCCTCTGTTCCCTCAGTGTGTCCCTCAGTACCACCTCTGCCACCAGCCCCCTTTTGTGCCTCCTTCTGCCCCCCTTTGTGCTTCCCATGTCCTCCTTGAGACCACCGATGCAGCACTGGGCCCCTCTGGACGTTTGCACCTGTGCTCCCATACACGAACAAGCGTAGTCGCACTGAGCAGGATGCCTCGCGCCTGCACAATAGCTCGGAGCCTGTGGCTAAAATGTGCGGAAAAAGCTGAGTGGCTCAATGGTACTGCATAGGTGCAAAGTGTTCTGCTTAGTGGGGCCGTTTGCAATTCGTTTACGGACGGGTGCGCAGACTCAATGTTGGATCACAGGTTTGCTATAAAATGTATAAGACGTGTATGCAGAACTCGGAACTGCCTACATAGTAAAATGTACCGCAGCAAAATGTCATTTTACTGGTCTAAAAACCATTTTTTTGAAAATCGATTTTCTCAAAAATGTTGGGCCTATTCGTATTCACAAGTCGGGAACTACCGGTATACATAATTGGACTTTTGATTTTTTTAATGTACAGTGAGGGCACAGGACAAAATAAAAATCTCACAGCACAACCTTTCATTTCCCAATTAAACCTTGACGGACGACAGAAAAAGTGGTGATAGCGAGGGAAGCGGCAGCACAGATGGCGACTATGATTTAATACGACAGACACACACATAACAGTGATACATCGCAGGGTAATATTGCATGAGCAGCGCGCTATTCCTCCCCAGACCCCCATCCTGCGTCCTGATGAGGGGAATGACAAAATGGCCGTCACATCATAATCTGAAGTGATGGATGGTACTTGGCGTCTCAGCTGCTTACTACAGATCACTATATCAGCCTGATCACTGCCTGTTATCAGTCTATTATCATTATGATTCCCAGCTTCCTGGAATTTCTGCTTAGGTGAGGATTCTGAAATGAATCGCAGATAAAATATGACATATATATGCACGGTTTATATTTAAGGTGTAACTCCTGTCACGGAAATGTGGAGAAGCAGAAATCCAGAAGCCTTTTAGTATGAGAAATGGTTGTCATTACATCCCGCGGTTGTTTGGAATGCTGTGTTGTGCATTCTACTGTCTGACCTTGATTCCTGCTTGCATAACCTCTGAATAGAGCAAGTCAGAGGAAAGCAACGTTAGATTCACCTCTAATGCTGGGCATACACGGCTCGTTTTTGAGGCATTAAGATGGCTCGATAGATAGTTTCCGACATGTCCGATGTCCCACTCAATCGTTTTGCCGCTCAATTCCAGATAGCAGTGAATGTAAAAAGATAAGAAAAACGAGCGGAAGATAAGAGAATTGACATTGGAAACGATCGAACGGGAGAATCAAGCGGCAAAAACGAGCCATGTATACCCAGCATGAAGCCTCGTAGATAGGGTACGTGGAACTCAGCCGAGACACCCATCCAGGGCCATCTCAGATGAGACTGTATTTTGTGTACCGGTGTCCCAAAAGTTGGCAAACGCGTGACTAAAATCGGCTGTGGTAGCGGATAATGACCGCCTCAGCTGATAAACAGGCGAATGTACAGCGGCTCAAAACCCACGATCCACAAGTGATCTTTCTTGCGGATCAACTCACCCCAAGCAAGGGCCGATCCCACTGTTCTCCCTAGCGATTGCATCTGATCCCTACTGGCGGCAGTCATTAAAAGTTTATAAACAGGTTTAGATCTTGTAGGAGTAAATAATGGGTTAATAGGCTAGGTATGGGTTAAAAATTAATGGGGGGGGGGGGGGAAGACAAAATTTTTTTTATTTAATTGGGACGGTGTCACTTAAATTTTTTTTTTACTTTTACAACTTTTTTTTTCCAACTTTATTGAATGGTTGTTGCTAGCTAACAGCAACAATCATTCACTTGACCATTCACGTGACCATGCACGTGCGGCGGCAGCAGACATCGGCAATTAATGCAAGAAGTAGATTCTATGTCCTAGAACACACAGGGGGGCTAATTAGGACGCAGAATCTACGTCCTGAAACTATAATCAGTTAGACATGTGGCACAATGGATCTTTATGCCGCATTAATGAGGGAGAGCATTGTCTCTTCACCCCGACTGCTGGAAGCTGTTTCACTGAGTGCCATGCTGTTGTCCCACCTCCTTTCTCCATAGCAACAGTATTGTTTTTGCGTCAGACCTGTTGCCCTAGGGGCTGGTAGAAGTCCCAGGTAAGTGAAACCCTTTTTTTTCCCCAGGTGACTTAAGGATCCCTTTAAAGTGTACCTGAGATGGGGCCTAAGAAAAAATGTATATATACTTGGGGCTTCCTCCAGCCCCCTCCAGCCTGATCGCTCCTTCGTTGTCCTCAGTCGCTGCCTGGATCCTACACAATTGGCCCCGGTAAGTCGTCTAGTTGGTGCAGTCCGGCCGTGCGCACTCCCCCGTTGTGCTCCCGTGGCAGGGAGGGTTCTGCTCCTGTGCAGTAGTACTGCGCAGGCAAAGAGTGCTCCTGGTCATGGGAGAACGCTCGCAGCTGGGCATGCACAGTGTGCCCGGGACCGGAGGACTTTCTGGGGCAATTTGCAGATGATCCAGGCGACAGAGGATGACGAGGGAATGATCAGGCTGGAAGAAGCTGGAGGAAGTGCCAGGTATCTATACATTTTTCCTTTGGCCCATATCAGGTTTACTTTGAAAATAAGAATATCAGATTTCAGGAAAGATCTATTTACCATTACTACTAAACATTCAATTCAGGATCTCATATTATTATTTTCAGTTCAGGTTTGCTTCAGTAACATTTTTGCACTGAGCATCAAAATCCGTGTATAGTCCACTCAATAATGTCTTTTACAATAATTTTTCAATTTTGGATTAATCGGCAAAAGAAGAAGATCCTCTTATATTCACACTAAAAGGGTATGAAGTGAAGCAATATTCCAGTGCGACTGGTGTGAGATCTGCCTATAAGACAAGCTATTATGTGACTTCTAAAATTGATTTCTGGAGTGATTGAGTAAAGTAGGTCATTTAGCGAGGACTCTGCTGCCAGAGCAATCAGAAGCAGGGATTCTGCAGGTGGATGTGAGAGTTGCTAAGCAGCTTAGACTCGGGAATAGTCGTCTGAAGACATCCTCCTTGCCGCCACCCGCAATGACAGCGCATTTGAGAAGGGAGCAAAGTGCTGGGAATTTGGAAGGACGGCAGTCTTTTCTCTCCCTGGAGGTCTCTAAAGTGGAGAATTCTGTTCTGCCAAATGCTATGTGCTTCCTTTTGTGCTGCACAGCAAATTGGTTTTAACTCACCTCTTGGTCAGACAGTAGAGCTTGGATTAACCCCCCTGGCGGTTTGCAAAAAATCCGCCAGGGGGCAGCAAATCTTTTTTTTTAATTTTTTTTTTTTTTTTTCATGTAGCGAGACAAAGTCTCGCTACATGATAGCCGCTGCTCAGCGGCATCCCCCCAGCCCCTCCGATCGCCGCCGGCGATCGGAGATCAGGAGATCCCGTTCAAAGAACGGGATCTCCTGGAGGGCTTCCCCCGTCGCCATGGCGACGGGCGGGATGACGTCACCGACGTCATCGACGTCGTGACGTCAGAGGGGACTCCGATCTGCCCCATAGCGCTGCCTGGCACTGATTGGCCAGGCAGCGCACGGGGTCTGGGGGGGGGGGGGGCGGCCGCGGCGAGAGGAATTGCGGCGGATCGGCGGGTAGCGGCGGCGATCAGATGCTACACGCAGCTAGCAAAGTGCTAGCTGCGTGTAGCAAAAAAAAAATTATGCAAATCGGCCCAGCGGGGCCTGAGCGGTGCCTCCCGGCGGCATAGCCCGTGCTCAGCACGGGCTTACCGCCAGGGAGGTTAAAGGAACTGCTGGCAGCCAATGGAAAGGCCTGGGAAGACACACTGCCAGTATCAGTGGCACGGAGGCAAATATGGAGGAGCCCAGTTCTAGAAAAAGAAGAAAACCTGCCTGTTCTTGCGTTCAGTTCCATATTAATCCTCTGCTTTTAAAAGGGAATTCTAAGTTAGCTGAAAAAAAGATATAGCATTTCCAGTTTGGCTCTCAGTATGACTGTTAGGGCTCAAACACACATGCAGCGCTTTTGCTATAGTTTTTAAAAGCTCTCCCATTCACTTGAATTGGATTTAAGGTAAAATCGCAGCAAAATCCCTGTGATTTAAAAAAAATCCTGGCAAAATCGGCACAAACGATTTAATCTCAATTTTACTAAGATTCTAATTCAAGTGTGCGTAAAAGTAGAAAGAAGTATCCAGGCACCAACAGCAGCACTGATGCTAGTATACCTGTAATTCATCTCCATGCCAAATGACACACAAGTGTGGAGGCCTGACAGCCGTTTCACAGGATTAACCTGCTTCCTCAGAGGCAACCGGTAACGGTTAATGGTTGCCTCTGAGGAAGCAGGTTAATCCTGTGAAACAGCTGTCAGGCCTCCACACTTGTCTGTCATTTGGTATGGGGATGAATTAAAGGTATACTAGCATCAGTGCTGCTGTTGGTGAACGGATACTTCTTTCTACTTTTACGCATGGATTATAGTCTATTGATCTGGAGGCACAACTAGAGTAACCTGCTACCCCCTACCTGTCTACAGCCTGCAAGCATCTTGTGGCAATCGACCTCCTTCCTTTATTGACCTTATTCAAGTGTATGGGAGGGTGTCTTCAAAACGCTGACAAAAAGTGCTGCAAGTGTGTTTGAGCCCTAAACATTGCAAGTATTAACCCTTTGCTACCCTGTGCCCTTTTCCAGCATACAGTAGGTCCAATGCCAGACATGTAGTTTGACATAGGAAAAATGGCTGTCGCTGTTGGCCGAGAAAAAAAAAACACAGAAAAAAAACACAGCATGCAGCACAGATTAAAAATCAATCTGAATCGCATGTAAAATTGCGACAAAATCGCATGTAGTGTCAGGGCTGTGGAGTCGGAGTCGTGGAGTTGGGCAATTTTGGGTGCCTGGAGTCGGAGTCGGGAAAAAATGCACCGACTCCGACTCCTAATGAATTTGTAACTGTAATTAAAATAGAAAATATGATAAAATGTTCTATTTCTCAGATAATAGTCATTAAAAATAATGTATATATACAGTATATATACAGTAATGGCTGTGCTTAGTCCACAAAAATGAAATAAACCAATCAAAATTAGTTACTTGTGCTGCTTCAATAAAGCAGTCCCCGTATTTTTAAGGTCAGATATACACATCTGATCGTAACTGTACAGTATATATGATGTGTACACAGGAATCTCTTATATATACTAAATAACATATACTAGCCAACCCGCGTCGTAGCATACGCCACATCTATCTATCTAATAGAGTACGTGCCTCAACCTTGAAGCAAGAAGAAGTAGGCTTTCCATGAGAAAATTTATGCGTGCTCAAACACCAAGTTTAACTGTAGCAAGTCTGGCTTTGCAAATCCGGCCTAATTGGCTATTTATGAGGCAATGCTCATGCAAATATGCATTTGCTTTCGCATGCCAAACTATGCAGGGTCAAAAAACCAATACTGCAAAGCGCTCTCTCGCTGCCTGGGAACCACAGCGGCACCCCGGAGTGGGAGGCTGGGTGGCGCAGCTGCCCCCCCTCAAGCGTGGCCAGCGCTGGGGAGAGCCGTCCGCACCCACCTCCTAATATTAAAAACATCCACTTACCTTAACGTCCATTGGGTTCTGCTACATGCGCATTAATTTTCTCATGGAAAGCATTTTGTGCAGTTTGTATCCATTGGAGGCAGGTGGTGGATGGCTTGCTCCGGTGGTGTGAACCCTGGAGTGAGTGTGCCTGTCCTCCCCCCCCCCCCCCCTCTGGAGTGCTGTATGTGAGCCAGCCCTGAGCTCTAAAGCTCGGGGTGACCCATGCTTCTCTCCTTTCTCATGTGGTGCCCCCAAATTAATGCGCATGTAGCAGAACGCAATGGACGTTAAGGTAAGTGCCTGTTTTTAATATTGGGAGGTGGGTGCAGACGGCTCTCCCCGGGGCTGGCCAAACTTGGGGGGGGGGTCGTCCACGCCACCCAGCCTCCCCCTCCGGGGTGCCGCTGTGGTTTCCAGGCAGTGAGAGAGCCTGGGACCCTGCGGTCCCCCCAGTTGTATAAAAAGGGGGCATTGGGAATCCTCCCCGTTGCGCTCTGGAGGCCTGGAGCACACCAAAAACTGCTAGCAGATCCACAAAATGCTAGCAGATTTTGAAACGCTTTTTCTTATTTTTCTGTAGCATTTCACCTAGCATTTTGCGGTTTTGTAAAGCGTTTTTGGTGTAGTAGATTTCATATATTGTTACAGTAAAGCTGTTACTGAACAGCTTCTGTAACAAAAACGCCTGCAAAACCGCTCTGAACTGCCGTGTTTCAGAGCGGTTTGCGTTTTTCCTATACTTAACATTGAGGCAGAAACGCATCCGAAATCCAGAAAAATGCCTCACCTCGGGAGTATGCGTTTCAGCAAAACGCCTCCCGCTCTGGTGTGCACCAGCCCATTGAAATACATTACCCAAGCGTATCCGCAGCCGCAAGTGGATCGCAAAACGCTGCCGAACCGTTCTGGTGTGCACTAAGCCGGATAGTGCTAATGTAGCATGTAGCAGGGTGACTGCTTTGTGGTATTGGTTTGTGCATGCATTTGCATGAGCATTGCCTCATGAATATCCAATTAGGCCAGATTTGCAATGTCAGACTTGCTAGGGTAAGGCCTCTTTTCCATGGACTGTGAATAGGCAGTGAAATGGCTCTCAAACTCTCACAACTGCTCACTGCTGCCTGGTAACTGCTTGCTGCTGCCTGGTAACTGCTTGCTGCTGCCTGGTAACTGCTTGCTGCTGCCTGGTAACTGCTTGCTGCTGCCTGGTAACTGCTTGCTGCTGCCTGGTAACTGCTTGCTGCTGCCTGGTAACTGCTTGCTGCTGCCTGGTAACTGCTTGCTGCTGCCTGGTAACTGCTTGCTGCTGCCTGGTAACTGCTCAGCCTGGTAACTGCTCACTGCTGCCTGGTAACTGCTCACTGCTGCCTGGTAACTGCTCACTGCTGCCTGGTAACTGCTTGTTGCTGCCTGGTATCTGCTCACTGCTGACTGATAACTGCTTGCTGCTGCCTGGTATCTGCTCACTGCTGCCTGGTAACTGCTTGCTGAGCACACAGCTCAACAGTCCGTGGAAAAGAGGCCTTAAACTTGATGTTTGATCACGCATACATTTTTTCATGCAAAGTACTTCTTCTTCTTATTTGAAGGTTGAGGCACTTATGGTACGTACACACCTGCGATAACGATCGTTCGTTACAAGCGATCGTTCCGCGACGGGCGATAGGTGGACGAGCAGGTAGTAAATGCAAATCAGGCGACTGAGAAAGTAGCGAAGCGATTGTTGTCGCCGAAACGAACGATCAGGAGCAATAGTTGCGTGCGCACACGGATATGACGTGGTAGCGATGATCGCTCGACGACCGTACACACTGTAGCGATCTTTTGCCGTTACAGAACGATCGTTACGTCCCGAAGCGGATGTAGGCATAATGCGTTTCATGAGCATTATTAAAAAAAGAGAGAGAGAGAGAGAGAGAGAGAGAGAGAGAGAGAGAGGCATATGTAAAGAAACATATCAACAGAAAAGTGTGTACATGTTAGAAAAATAACAAAACAATACAAAAACATTATACATACATACCTATGTTAGTGCATTGTATGCTGTTTAATAGTAACTAATGTTTTAATAAACATTTGGGTTAAGTGCACAATTCTTTAACATGATTTCAAATATCACACTGAACGATCGCTACGAAACAAACGTTTCCGGAAATACGTACGTTCCCAGTTGGAAGGCACATGCGCTGTTCTAATAATAGCGATCGTTCTCGCACGATCGCTATACACACTTCATTTTAACGGCGACAATCGCTCGATTAAATCCAACTATTTGGAAAATTTTCTCAAGCAATCATTGCCCTTCCATCGCTTGGCTTAACGATCGCTTCGGAACGAACTTTAGGCAATGATCGAGCGAGCGACTACGAGCGATCGTTAATTGGCATTTACGAGCGATCGTTATCGCAAGTGTGTACGCAGCATAAGTCTATTATATATATAGATGCTGTAAGAATAAAGCCTGATGTGTAGCTGTGTCACTAATAGAGATGGTCAATGAGATGGAAATAATTCTGCACTGATGCTGATTTATGCAAATGTATGCACTCCCTTTGCTGATGAAATCAAATAATTTGATATGTTGTTAAAATTTGGTTTGGTGACTACAAATTAAAGGGTACCTGAGACAGATGAAAAGTAAAGTTTTATACATACCTGGGGCTTCCTCCAGCCCCCTTCATGCCAATCAGTCCCTCACTGTCCTCCACCACCCGGATCTTCTGCTATGAGTCCTGGTAATTCAGCCAGCGCTGTCCGGCCGCATGCCGCTCCCACAGCCAGGAACATTCTGCACCTGCGCAATAGTGCTGCACAGGTGTAGTATGCTCCTGGCGGTGGAGTGTGTGCATGCGCACTACGCCCGACTGGCTCAAGTACCTGGACTCATAGCAGAAGATCCAGGTGGTGGAGGAGGACAACGAGGGACTGATTATCCTGAAGGCGGCTGGAGGAAGCCCCAGGTATGTATAAAACTTTAATTTCATCTGTCTCAGGTTTACTTTGTTACACAGTAGTACTATACTCTACATATGCACTCCCCACAGAGCTGCAGGGAATCCACTGAGAATGCTGTGCACATTGAACACAGAGGTGTTGTCTGTCACCCATAAACCTTGTTCAGATTGTGCATGAAGAATGTGTAATAGAGGAAAAATCTCCTCATTCCCCTGCAGAGTACCTGCACATCATTCTTACATGTACCCACACTTACATTGCCTAGGGCCTGATAGATGTTCTTTGTTACGGTTTGTACCTTTTACAAGTACTCTTAGGGCTCGTTTCCACTAGTGCGGTGCGGAATCGCCTGCATTCCACCGCGGACAAAATCGCATGCGGGTGCGATTCCGCATGCGTTTTTGCCGCGATTCCGCATAGGTAAGGCTGTATGCGATTTTAACCATGTCACTGCCTGAGTGAAATAACATTAATACCTATGCGAAATCGCATGCGATTTCGCGTCAAAAAACGCATGGTCACCCCGCATGCGATTTCCCTATTAGTTACATTAGCGGCGATTCGCGCACATTCCTTCTGCACGCGAAATCTGACGGCCCTGCCGTGCGGATTTCTGCCGCACCAAAAAACGCTGCCGCAGCCGCACAAGTGGAAACAGCCCCATCCACTTACATTACCTATGCGAATCCGCGTGCAGTGCCCGCATGCGGATTCGCTATAGTGGAAACGAGCCCTTACCAAGGACTAGTTTTAGTCTAAAGGGAATAAATATAGTAGTCTACATATCCTTCTCACTTCAGTTGTCTTGTAAAATTCCTAAGCGTTGGCAGTTAAGAGACGAATTTCATGTTACATACTTTTAATCAACAAAATTGTAATATGCAAATTAGAGGAGTTGGAGTCGAAGTCGGTGGAATCCTAAACTGAGGAGTCGGAGTCGGTGGATTTTTGGACCGACTCCACAGCCCTGTGTAGTGTGCAAGAGGCCTGACCAGTGTTCTCCCCAGGCTCTTTTATCCGGGTGTTCCACCCGACTAGTTTCGGTGAGCACCCGGCTGTCATTTGCTCACCTCCTCCTATGCTGTAAGCAGAGTTGCTCACAGATGCACCGGCCCTGCATTCTCTCATCTCACCCTACCCAGCTTCTTTTTCATGCCACCCGGCTACTTTTTCATGCCACAGGGCTGGAAAAAAATCTGGGGAGAACACTGCTGACCAATGTACCACACACTTTTGTTCAATTTTTCCCCAATCATGAATAAAATAATTGAAAGCTCAGAAAAAATTGATTGGAACTGTACATCAAGTAATTGACAATCCATTACACACCATACAATTCTTGATAAAGTTGGTCTGAAATTTCCAACAAGTCCAATCTCCAAAAATCGAAAAAAACAACCCGGGAAATTAAATCAAATTTATTGATCGAAAATAAAGAAAAGCTCTCGAACGAAACTATCGAATTGGTGAAAAATTTGATCTTTTACATGTATGGTGTGTGGCCGCCTTTAGTCTGCTTCGCAATGTGGGTGCATTTGGGCTTGCTGATGGGGATGCCGTTGCCGGATCTAGTTTGGCACGGCATCACCCTACGTGGATCAAAGTGTCAGACAAGGTCACGGTTGATCGGAAAATTGAATTGGAAAGGGTTAATGGCAAACAATTTCAGCTTGTACACATATTAGTAACATGTATCCTTAGGAGTATTAGTAATAGAAGGGGGCTCGGTCTTTGTTATCGCAACCCCACCGCCATAAACCCCCTTCCCCCCCATGACACAAACACTAGATCAGGGGCATAACTAGAAATTACTGGGCCCCCCTGCGAAACTTTGGATGGCCTATCCTGACACAAATCTCATGATCTGTTGGGGATGAGTAGTAGGGTGGGTAAGAGAAGAAGGTGGGTGTCTGGAGGAAAGGTGCAGAGAACAAACATATTCTGTTGTTTATAAAATTCTGCCCAATGGATACAACCACAGTGGACGTGTCACTTATGCCACTAAACTCAGGAATATACCAAATTAAAGGTATACCACGTTTGGATTTAATTTATGGTCCCACCTTACTTGGTACTGCCCTAAGTCCGTCAAACATCAATGTTACAACACATTGATAATCTATTATCATTTTATGATGCCCAGTTATTTATTTATTAAATAGCATTATTCATTATACTTGTTTTTACTAGTTAAAAATCATCTTTATTTTGTAATTTTGCACAACAGATGTCCTTTAATAGAAGCAAAACGCTGAGCTGTACATAACCATCGCTCCACCACGGTGGATCCCCTCCTAGAATCCCTCCACTGGCTTCCTATCCAGTCCAGAATCAGATTCAAGATACTGTGTCTGACCTACAAATCTGTCCACAAAACCTGTCCAACCTACATTTCCGATCTTACTCAGAGGTACACACCTAGCCGCTCACTCCGCTCTTCCAATGAACTTCGCCTAACCGCCCCCCGCATCACCCAGTCCCATGCACGCCTCCAAGACTTCTCAAGAGCTGTTCCAACACTATGGAACTCCCTACCTACACCCATTAGGGCAGCCCCCTCCTTCAACATCTTCAAGAAAGCCCTCAAAACTCACCTTTTCACTCTGGCCTACTACCCCTCACAAGTGCTCTAAACCTACAGCTGAACTCTGGTCCCCTACCATTCGTGTCCTTACCTCTCCCTCTAGATTGTAATCCTTCAGGCAGGATCCTCCTCCTTTTGTGTTCTACCTGATCTTGCACCTCCATTACTGTGAACCCATGCTATGCTATGCATTTGAGTGAACCTAACTTGCCTAATCTCCATGCTCCATCCAGTGACTAAGCATTACCTTGTAATCATACTGTGCTGTGTGATCTGGTTTTCTTGTATTCCTGTATTGTCATATTGCTGTATGTCACCCCTAAATATTGTCTGTAACCTAAATTAATGTTCAGCGCTGCGTAATATGTTGGCACTTTATAAATAAAATAAATAAATAAAGCTTGCCCTATGCCAGTCATTGTATTGCCCCTCCCACATGCACCTCCCCCGGGCAGTTATAAAATAAGAAGCTGCCGTTTCCCCATTTGTAGCCTGCGTAGGAGACTTTTACGTGCACAGCTGCTTGTGTGCGCCACTGTGACAGGGGAATTAGGAGGATCTACTGCCCATTACATCTCGGTTAGGATTTTCATTGCTCTCATACATTTCCATTACATTTACCTCTCCTGCCTCCTACAGACAGCACAGGAAAAGTGTGGTGTATTTATAGCTAGTTCTCAACTATCTGCCAAGTTCCCCGAACGCTGCCCGGAATCCACAAAGATGCTGAGGCCCAAAATTCGGAGATAGTAGAGACAGCTGAGGAGGCTGACTGCGAAACACACAAAAGGTAACAAACCCAAATAACAACCTACAGTAACCAGTGGTCCATCATCCGTGAATGAATATCTGACTTTTTACTGTGCCCATAGAGCTGTGCTTTGCCTTATTGAACAACATATACAGCGATAAAAACAAGGAACACCAAGAGCCCCAATAGTGTAATATGTACTGGTAAATGGTTACGACAGAGGTGCCTGGCTCTTCTACTGACCACATATGCTATTGCTCTGTTATTGCCTGATGAAGCGAGATCAAACCTGCGAAACGCGTTGAGTTCATAAATAAAATATATTGACTGTCTTTACTACAGTCGTTGTGTGTCTACTTGGAGGAATAGAAGAAAAAATACACTTGCTAAAGGCCTGCTGGCTGAAACGTCGTGTTGTTTTGTCACTATGGTGCAATAAAATAGTGCTACAATTGCATTTATCCAGGTGGAGACCCAGTCTTTTTCTCCTATTGCTGTGGATTGTTGCACCTTGAAGGATCCGGGTGTGGACTGGTTGACTCCCTGGCTCAATTATATTATTGCAGTTGAGCTTCTAGGACTGCTTCTTTTTTTCCTTGTCTACTTGGAGGAGGCAAGTCCACCACTACCTCCTCTATTTACCAAGAATTTGGTTTTTTAAGCTCATTTACCTTCCTTTTATCCTTTTGGCGCCTCTGTTCTCCTGCATAACATATACAGCGAAGTCCCCGTTATTCAGGGCTCAGGCAACTGGAAGTCTCAATTAACTGGCATGCCTGAGGGGGATAAATGGGACAGTGCTTTTGACATTTTGCATGGCATTTTAGGGCAGAAAATACTTAGCAAGTTTCCAGGTGTGATCTTCTACTCTTCCTGCTGCTCACAGGGGCTTTCCGGCATCCATGCATGTCACCTGGCATGTCACCAGACCCGATGAGAGGCAGGTGACACACCTGGAGCTTTGTAAGACTGGTCACACTAGCAACTGGTAAGTACACATACCCGACATCAGGCAATCCCCACCTGATACTAAGGGTCTTGTTGTACTGAAATCCAAACCCCAAGCAAAAGGCTTTGTGGAAGAGGATTTTTCTGCTATCTGGCTCCATGACAGAGCGAAACCTTCAGTCAATCCTTGTTCTATTTATTACAGGGGACACAGACAGCATTAAATAGGAACTGTAGTCAAAATAGAATAATGAATACACTTCTTACAATATTAGTTTTTTTTTTTTATATTTAGTCAGTGTTTTGCCCATTGTAAAATCTTTCCTCTTCCGAATTTACGTTCTAAAATGTAGCAATGGCAGATGATCTCTGCAAAATGTTCTTTCAGGGCTGGTGCACACCAAGAGCGCTTCTGAGCGCTTTTAAAAACGCCATCGCTTTCAAAAGTGCTTGGCTAATGCATTAGAATGGGATGGATTACACCAGAGCGATGTGATTTTCTCCCAAACACAAACACGGGTCCTGCAGGATTTCTGCTGATTTCTGAGGCGATTCAGCCTGATTGTTAGATCAGAGCGATTTTCCAAGCGTTTTTGTTACAGAAGCTGTTCAGTTCCAGCTCTACTGTAAGAAAAAATAAAGAACGCTACACCAAAATGCTCCAAAAATCGCTAGGCACATGCCTAGAATAATCACTTCAAAAAGCGCTGAGCGTTTGCAATTACTAGCGCTTTCTGGTGTGCACTGGCCCTTAATGAGCGTTCTAAAGCCAGTAGAAAATATTGCTGGTCTCCCAGAATCCTCTGAGGGATGGATTCAACATAATAAAACAGCCTAGCCTAATCGTGTGTGTGTGTGGGGGGGGGGGGGGGTACACACCAATACACAGCAATATACAGCTATAGGAAGTGTTTCTGATGCTGAAACCGGGATATTTAACATAAAAGTGGGTATCCTGAATAATTATATGTTGCTACAGTTCCTCTTTAAGTATTTCTACAGTGAAAAATGTTTATAGTTGTTAGTGTTCTTGCAGAGGCAATATCACTTACTTGCTTTAAAAGAAAAGTCCACTTATTAAAAAGTGAAATAAAATGGCATTGATGTATGAAAAAGATGACCGCCAGGGATGTTATTCTCCTGGCAATCCCCTCTGGGTAGCCCTTTGCACCTAACAAAGAATTCCCCCAACGCCACACATCAGGTGATTTCTGGTGAATGTCCTACAGTGTCAGAATTCTAGCGGTTTTATTTATGCAGGAAAAGCTGTCATATGTGTATGTTTTAAGTTTTAATGTTCTATGCAAAATTTCATTGTAAACTGTAAAGTTAGAGTACTTTTTTTAAAAATATTGCTCTGTGACATATCAGCATATTTCAGGCAGTGAAACTCATAATTGGATTATTCTAGTTACAAAAAGCTAGAACATTCTTGTTTATGTTAGTGCGTTTGTCTGTGGCCTTGACATTTCAAAGATGCTTCTGTGTAAAGACTGGGAACAAGTTCAAACTCACATTACTGCAGTAATTATATATGTACATTTTCTTAATTATTACACATAGATATTATTCATCTAAATATTAATAATCAATACAGTCCTTTTAAAGAAATAAATAGTTATTGCTAAACTCTATATAATATAATTGAATACTTTGAAATACATTTAAAAACTGGATTCTACCAGTGATGCTTTGAGACAGTAAAACATTCTCGTGAGATTGTTATGATTCTGGAGGATTGTTGACGTGTTCTAGTCTCAGCTAGCTGATACCACATGATGTTTTGGGAACAGGCTTTATAAAATATAAAACAAAGAAGGTGTTTTCCCAATTAGTTAAAGATGATTCAATGATGCCACCTGGCAGTTTCATAGTCTTAAAACATGAATATTATTAATACAGATTGTTATTACATGATGAAATGCTGACATCTGCTGGTTGAAGTTATTATATTTATTCATAAGAAAGGCAAATATATAGAACATGATTTTATATTATTAAGATTTACTATGCAATTATTTCTTATATGATTAATTATTTTAAGAAGAATTATATAATAAGCTTTATATTTAAATAAGTATATTAGAAGCCCTGTATGTTTCAATAAGCCCTAAATTGCTGAAGACTCTCACAGGTCTGTGTTAGTGTCAGTTTGACCAAGCTTATGTCTGGGAAAGTACCGAGACATTCCAACCTAATTAGCAGAGAACACTTTATCAGAAATGCGTCATGAATGATAATGTTTAGTCTCAATGTCTGGGGCAAAAAGTCAACCAGCAGACAAGATGGCTGGTGACGTCCATTTTTAATCAACTGCATGATAAAGCATTGACACATGGAAGCTTTAGCCAATTAGAACCTGGGATTCAGGGAAATTCCAGATTAGGCAGCCACATTGCATCCAATCCCTATAAAAGTAGGAGCTAAAAGCTCATAGTTTGCAGAAACCCAACAATCTCCTGAGAAGATACATGAGGCAGAAGCTACCTTCCCACACGTGGTTGTAGATGCTGAAGAGATGACAGAGAAGGGGTAATATACTTAATATTCTGGTGATTTACTTTATTAATTTTTCAGCATTAAGTTCTGTTAAGATGTTAGCAAGAAGTTTTTTTAGAAGCTATTTTTTATGCTATCTCTTTAAGAAGATTACTACAAGTTTTACACAGCTATTATATACACAGCTATTGATACAGATGAGACTACTTTTGATCTTATTCTACATAACACAACTGTTATATTCTTTTTTGAATGTACTTAGAAGATTGATAATTGCTTGGCTATAAAGCCTTGATAAGATGGAATACTGTTAGAAGGAAACACAACTAGGAACTGTTTATATTTTGTATATATGCTGTATGATAAGCAAATACAATTGTTTCTATAAAATCATATACTGAGTGCTCTGATTCATTTCAAGGTACACTGTCAATCTATAATTACTGTTATAGAGGGTTCAGACACCGCTATGCCGGATTTATATGATAGCAATGCTTTAAAGGCTGGTACTTTACTGAGTTAGCAATCATGAAAAAGGCAAGAACCGCTCAGGTTTTTGACAACAGCATCTTCTACCCTGAGTCCTGGAGGCTGCAGATTCTTTTATAATGGTTGCAATATACAGCAACGTAAATTGCAAGTAGCAGCTTGGCAGGGTTAGGCAACACTAGGGAGGGGGGTTAGGGTTAGGCAACACCAGGGGGGTTATATTTAGGCATCGGTAAAAGGAGGGTTCTGTGTGAGAGTAGGGTTAGGTTTAGCCAAAATAAAATATTGATAAACATTACCGATATTTTACTATTGGAATCCAGCAGAAGAATATAATTTCAGCGATATTTTACTAGCAGCAATCCCCTGCGCCCTTTTTTCCAGGCGCATTTTTTTATGTATGTGCCACTTACTCTCTGTATTGGAGCCCCCAGCTGGAGGCATTGCAAAGGAAGTAAAATTACACCGGTGTACATTTTTATTTTTTTTTACACACTTGTACGCATAAAAGGAAATTATTGTAAGGCAGGGCTTTATAAATGTTACTTTAACACAATACAGTGTTTATTTAGATTTTTCATTTTTTAGCTGTCAGATGGTATATTTAGAATTGTGGTTGGAGTACTCGGCTTTGCTTCTGCATCCTGGGTGCTCCAGCTATGCAGGTTAATTCTCCTTCCTATTCGTCCATCATCAGCATATTACGTCTGCTGGCAGCAAGGATGGTGGCTGTCTCAAGGCGTCCCCATAAATGTGAATCTTGCACACGGTCCCCACTGAAGTGACATTTCTCAGGCGGAATTCCAAGCGCCACATATGTGAGATGATAACACGGGCAGAGAGAGACCCAGGAGAAGCAGATGTTATTCAGGGCAGGCCTGGTATTTGCATGTGTACAAGCTCCCTGACAAAGGCGTTCCTTACGCTGTGGTTTGTACATCACGCCAGACAGACGAGCTGTGAAGGGAACCTTCCATCACACCGCATGTCCCACTTTTACGGAAAGCTGCATAAATCATTGCATTATGGGACGGCGGCTCATGCCTGTAACAATCCTTCCTGGCCATAATTACCACAGGCCCACACTCGCTGGCATACTGTGTATTGTGCTATATTGGGCTAAACAATTAACCCTCAATATCTTGTTAAAGGACCATTAAATAGTAAAATTCTAAATTCTTACATATAAAAAAATGTACATTTCTCCCAGAGTAGCATGCATCATAAATTACATTTTATTCCCATGTTATTCTCACTATCAGTAGGTAGCCAAAAAGCTGACATAATTTGGACTAGTCCATCTCCACATGGGGTATTCTAAGCATTGCCTTTATTCTTTACAAAAGCACTCCCTGGAAAGGATTCATACAAAGATGTCAAAGTTTCCCTACTTACTTGCACACTATTTTGGCAGCTGGACTGAGCTACTGCAGTTCAGTAAGTGGTTTTGTAAAGAAGGAAAAACTGATAATCCCCGATGAAGAGACGGAATTGTCCAAAACCTGTCACATCTGTCACATTTTCACTGCCTACTGTAAATTACTGCGACACAGGAAAAAAAGTAATTATAATCTGAGAGAAATGTGCATTTATGTGTATGCATTTTAAATTTTACCATTGTATGCATTAGTTTCCCTTTAAACACAATTTGTACCTCACTCTACAGCCTGTTGGCATACACATGGTTTTCTTGAACCAAAAAAAGAAGAAGATTTTGATTGGTTGTTAGGAGTAGTCTGCTTTGCCTCTTGCAATAAACACGCATTGTGTATCCTTACCACTATGAAGCTCTCTTACCTTTGCAGCAAGCTGCAGTCCCACTTTATCAGCCTCGGCCTCTAACGTCCTGCTGAATGGCCTCTCGAACATAAACTGCAATAAAGAAGATGGCAGGGCTCAGGCTCCAGTGGGTTCAAGGCCTCAGACAATGCGTTAATGTCAGCGTCTCCAGAAAAAGAATGAAAATCCCCTGAAGAGCAACATTATTACCATCAGTGTGGGTCTAGGATGTCAGGCCTTGACCTTCCAGAGGCCAAAGTGGAAGCTGAGGAAAGAAATACATCTAATAGAAGGCATACATCAGCTTCTGGTATTGCTGCAGTCAGGCAGGAGCAGTAAAGTCACTAATCAATCCCACCACACACGTACACACATGTATATATAAATGCTTAGTTAATAACGCAGCATATAGTGGGAAAAATACAGCTCTGGCTTTAAAGCAGAGCTGAACTCAGAATTTCCTCACTGCTCTAAAATATAAGCAACAGCAAAATAACCTTTAAAGAAAAACATTTCTTTGTTACAGCTTACAGAACTCAAGCAATACATCTGCAGCATCTACTTCCTGCTTTCATGAAAGCAGACATAGGGTTAACATCCTGTGTTCAAAAATTAACTGCTCTACCGCTGCAGCCAGCAGACATCGCTGAGAGATCAAATTACAGTTGTGATTAGTCCCAGATGAGAGGGAATTAGATGGGCTAAATTCTCCAAATACATACAAGGTGCATTTCTCTACTGTCTTATAGTCTTCTAAAAATGATATGTATAACAATTACACAGTACACAGATAATATGGGAGAGAGAAAAACAGACTGAAACAAATCCTGTGATATATATTCGGCAGCAAGTAAACTGTCAGCTCTTAAAAGTGATGTGTTAGAAGCAGGAAAAAATGGGCAAGCAAAGGTATCTGAGAAACGTTGTCGAGGGCTAAATCGTGAAAGCCAAATGATTGGATTACAGCATCTCCAGAAGAGTAAAATGCACTTATAAAAAGTCTGCAAGAGAGAAATGTAAGCTGAAAGAGAGGTTATGCTGTTTGCAAAGCATGGTGGATTTCCGAGAAAGAAAACGCAGATTTGCAAGCCAAGTTAACAGGATAGGACTTGTAATTTTTTAGTATTGCATCAGGAACTCAGTATAGGCAGCTGGGTTGCTACAGAAGAAATCTGAGGGTGCAATGAGGATGTGAAAACACTAGGAGAGTTTTAGGGCTGCGGCCCACTACGAGCACTTTTACAGCACTTGATGATCGCGGGCGACTGGCAAAACACTGCAACAGTGAAACACTGAGTATGGTATTGCCGATCATCACAATGCTTAATCACCAACACTAGCATTTTGCGATTGCTCAAAAGCGCTGTAGTGAGCCCCAGGCCTAAGGGTTGGCTTTCTTATTAAAGAGGACCTGAACTCAGAACGTCTTTTCTGCTCTAAAAGAAAAGCAACAGCATAATAACCTTTAAACAAAAACGTTTCTTTGTTAGGGCCAGAGCCCACTGACGCAGTTGTATCCGCTTCTGTCCGCTTTTCAGCATCTGTAACACTGATGTGTAACTGAAAAGCGGACACAGCTGCATCAGTGGGCTCAGGCTCTTACACCTGATATAAATACTAAAATAAATATGCACTGTTTCTACCTGATTCATTGAAGCAGACATATTGTTAACCTCCTGTGCTTTCAAATTGCCTTATCTGCCATAGGCAGTCATGTGACACAGGAGAGAGATCAGATTACAACTTGTGATTAGACACAAATGAGAGGGGATTAAACAGGCTAAACTCTCTAAATACATACAGGGTGCATTTCTCTATGTATTTCTTCAGTCCTGTGCAAGAGTTCAGGGAGTTCAAGCTCATGTTAGCATACTTCCAGAGGCAGTGTGCTAACAACATGATCAGAGTGTAATGTACAGTATGGCAGGAGGTAGTGGTGTAGACAGGTAGTGCAGACGGGTCCTTAACAGGAGCTGTAGGTAAACAGTGGGGTTCAGCTGCCTTGTTGAATTTTATCCTTGTAGCAAAAACAATATTGCATTATATTTCATGAGTCAGAAAGTTGAAAGCAAACCTGAAGCCAAAAATCACTAAAAAACAAAACAAAAAACAAACAAACAAAAAAAAAAAAACAGTGACAACCCCTGAAAGATTGTCATGTCTGATTGAACTAGCAGTCATTTTCAGCCAAATTCACCCAACTACTTCCTTGTAGACAGCTCTATAAAGTTTCCTTTTCCATTTTAAAAATGGCTGCAATTCCAGCACCGTTTCCATGCCACCTTGCGGCCACTAGGCTATAAACGCTTGTGCATTTCTTTTTCCTCTTGTGTGTAAATGGGGTCTCCTTCTATGTGCATGAATAGTTATGTGTACTAAGTGTATGTGTGCTGGGAGGAGCTTGACAGAAGATGGAGGGAAAAGTGGAGGACCTGAACTCTCGCACAGGACAGAAGGAAACCAGAGAGAAATACACCCTGTATGTATTTAGAGAGTTTAGCCTGTTTAAGGCCTCGTTCCCATTGCGTTCCGATAGCGTGTCTGGTCGCCTTGGCAGTTTTTTGAGGCATTTTTTTTTCTTTCCCGGCGCTTGGGTGGGCGATGTATTTTTGTTAAAAGAGCATTTCTAATCGCTTTTCCAGAGCAGTTTTTTTAATTCACTCCCTGACTCGAGTCTCTTTGATCCAGAAAAGAATAAATACAATGTATTTATTCTTAAAAAACGCAATCGGTGCACAAACCGATTTTGTGAGCGTTTTGCGTTTTTCCTATACCTTCCATTCCGGGCAAATCGCCCTGAAAATGGTCCATGCCGTGCTTATGTCAACTGACAGCGCACAGAACGTCCCTATAGGAAAGCATGGTGTAGCCGATTTAAGGGCGCTTTTGGAAAATTGTCAGCGCTTAAAAAAGTCCAAAAGTGCCTCTAGTGTGAACGAGCCCTAATTCCCCCTCATTTGTGTCTAATCACAAATTGTAATCTGATCTCTCCCGTGTCACATGACTGCCATTGCAGAGATGGCAGATAAGCTCATTTGAAAGCACAGGCTGTTAAAAATATGTCTGCTTCCATGAATCAGGAAGTAGAAAATGTGCAGATTTATTTTAGGAATTGTATCAGCTGTAACAAAGAAATGTTTTTTTCCTCTGTGTGGCCAGGTGTCCCCCCTTTAGTCAGCAGCAATCACTCACCTTCCAGGCTCCAGCGACGAGCCGCAGCGGATCCCTCCTCTCTAGCCGGCATCTCAGCTCCTACTGCTGCTGAGTTCTGGGTCGCGGCTTGATGACGTTATCAAGCCGGGACCCAGCGCTGACGTCAGAAGGAGCAGAGATGCCGGCAAGAGCGGTGGGGGGCGCCGATCGTCGCGGGAACGGCAGGGAGGTGAGTGGATCCTCTTCTTTCCCCCCTACCGCTGCAGCTGTCAAATTAATCACTACAATCCGACGGCGATCGTAGTGATCACATGATCAGCAGCCATACGCGATGGCTGCTGATCACTGAGGGGAGATGCCAGCTGTCATAGGACAGCTTAATCTCCCCTCTCCGGTGCGCACGATCGCGTCGGGACGGTTCGTTAGCACGGACGTTGAATCAACGTCTAGTCAGAACGGTAACGGTAGAACCACCTGGTGGACGTTGATTCAACGTACTTGGTCCGAAAAAGGTTAATGTAAATGAATGTTGAATAAGACAGGATCTAATGTCCACATTAGAACTAGACTTGTGTGACAACAGTCGCCACTCCCTTACCTCTCGTAATCTGTTCTGTATCCACTGACCAACCACCGCAAGGCTGTCCATAGGGCAGACTGCCCAGATCATGGCTAGGGAGATCAGGAACAAGAAGTCTAAGAAATGGCTGACGCTGGCCTTCTCAACCTGCATGAAAAAGACATGATAGTTTTACTAATCCAGACTTTAGTATACACCGGAGAATAGAGAGCTACCTACAATCAGGGCTGCTCATCAGGATTCCGGATATCCGGGTAACCCGGATATCCGAACTTTTTTTCAGCTATCCGACCGGATTCGGATTCTGGATACCTGGGCCCAAATCCGGATAGCTATCTGCGGATATTTGGGCGCATACCGCGGATATTCGGATCCGAAATACTGTAACTAAGGAGATGACGTCCTGGAGCCAATCAGAGGGCTCCCAGCAGAAGCCCTAGCAACCAATCACACTGGGGAACCTTGGCCAGCCCCATCTGACCTCATTGAGCTAATCAGAGGCCTCCCAGCCTAAGCCCTGGCACCCAATCTCAGAAAGGAACACTGGCCAGCCCCCCTGTATAATAAGGAGGGCTGCCATGATGAGACAGATCGTCCTAGCTTGCTGAATGCTCACTGAGAGACATGCTCCAGTGCTGGTGGCCTACAAAGGGGGCTGTACACAGTGATAAACCTAAGATGTTCAGTGATTCACGCCTTCACTACTATCACTACAGTATTGTTAAATCATTAATTAGCTTGATTGATGTTATAGACTAGTGTGACAGTTAGAGTGCGTACTCCAGTGCTGCTGGCCTAGGGCTGAACACAGTGATAAGCTGTTCAGTGATAAACCCCTTCACTATCACTACAGTATTGTAAAATCGTTAATTAGCTTGATTGATGTCATAGTGTGACAGAGTGTGCTCCAGTGCTGCTAGCCTAGGAAGGGCTGTACACAGTGATAAGCTGTTCAGTGATTAACCCCTTCACTAACACTACACTATTGTTAAATCATTAATTAGCTTGATGTCATTTGTGTGACAGTCAGTGTGTGCTGCATGCAGCTGTTATGTGTCTGTGTGTGTGCTGGGCACAGACCAGGCCAGCTGCTGCCTGCTGGCAAGCTATTAGCCTTAGGTATAGGTTAGTTTAGGGATTAGGGGATAGGATTACTGTGTTATTGTGTAGTTAGTACTGTAGTACCGCAGTCAGTGCTAGTAGTTGTTAGAGTAGTAGTACCATCTGGTTAGCTTTCTACAGAACTGTTGTGCTGTGAGCAGTGCCAGCGTGACAGTTAGTGTGCACTAGTGTCTTCTCCTCTGCTGTCTGACTGTCACTCGGCACTTGTCACGTGCCACTTGCCAAGTGGCACGTGTCACTTGAACTCGTGAACTCTGATATCCGACCCGGATTGGATATCTGGGTATCCGGATCCGAATTAGTTCCAGATAGTGAAAAGTGGTATCGGAGCAGCACTGCCTACAATCTGATTGATTGCTTTGGCAATGCTTTAATTTTGTTCAAGCTAGGCAGGGCTGCTTCTGGCCATTTTGGTGCCTTAAGCAGGACAACCCACAGTACTCTCCAACCCCTCCCTACAGATCTGCAGTGGATAAAATAGCAGCATAGACATTAGTGTTAGGTGTAGGTAGGGTAGTGCTAGGCATAAGTAGGGGTAGGTTAGTGCTGGTTGTAGGTAGGGGGAAAGCTAGTGTTAGGCATAGGTAGGGGTAGGCTAGAGTTAAGCATAGGTAGTAGGGAGGTTAGTGTTAGGCTATGTTAGGTATAGTTAAGGGGGAAGGTATAGTTATGGGGTAGGTTATTGTTAGGTATAGTTAGGGGGTAGGTTATTATTAGGTATAGGTAGGGGTTAGGTTATTATTAGGTATAGTTAGGGCGTAGGTTATTATTAGGTATAGTTAGGGGGTAGGTTATTATTAGGTATAGTTAGGGGGTAGGTTATTATTAGGTATAGTTAGGGAGTAGGTTAAGTATAGTTAGGGGGTAGGTTAGTGTTAAGCATAGGTAGGGAAAAGGCTAGTGTTAGGGAAATCTACGTAGTGTGAGAATTAGTTGAGATAGACAACAGTAGAATATCGGTAGTGTTACTGATATTCTACCATCAGTAATATCTCGTGCCTATTTTTATTTGTAGCGCTTTTAACTGAACTCTCCCTCACACTCAAAAGCCGTACAATAATGTATTTAGAGTGTCTAAACTGCAAAAATAACCTCAACACCAACTTGTGGCTTTTTACTACCCCTCCTTCTCTCTGGTTTCTCCAGTAACCATCCTTCCTACATTTAGTTACTGTTGGAAAGCCTCCATTAGCTCATTCCTTGCATCGGAATGCAGAAGGTGCTAAAACGATAACCAAAGCACAAGAAAGGTCTTCTCATGTCACCAGCATTAGACTTCACCATGGTAAAGGCTAGGGCTGTCTGGCATGACAGCTCTCTCCCCACAGTCACACCACACAATGCAAGCCTGTGGACCAAGCTCGGCCTGTCAGTGGGGGAAGGAGCTAGTATTGATCTTCAGCCGGTTCATAATTCCCCACATGCCTCAGCCAGATGGCTTGGACATATATCATTACCATTAAATGCTCCAATTAGGTTTTAATAGTAAGCGCCTAAAAGAGGATATGAGGTCTAGAGCACAAGACCTCAAGCCAATACCGTTCCTTCCCCCACAGCAGATTCATGTACATAGTGAGGGAGCTAAAAGCAAAGGTAATCATTCACTGGTGACAGGAATGTTCCCAACAGCTCCCATTCCATACATTCACTTATAACCTACAGGCCATCTATCCTCTTTACAGTTTTTCTAAAACCAGGAGATGTGTTTTAATTGCCTTTATGTTCATTTTGGGTCCATGTAGAATGGATCTTCACTTTTTTATTTTATCCAGCCTCACTTACCTGACCCACCAAACACCCCAAGGATAAAACTTACATAAAATGAAATGAGGATTTGAGGGTGAATGACAACGCATGGACCGGGAACATCAGACAATGCATTCTATGCACTTATGATGTCCCCACATACTGCGTTGCATCGGTTGCCACAAATCCTGGTTGATAAGAGGCCCTAAATGGAGATATTATTGCTGTGTACACCTGAATGGATGTAAAATAGGTGAAATGTGTTAGTTACCTAATGCCCTGAAAAGACAAAGAAATTGCTGTCTGTGCCGCCATCTTACTTCTCTTTGTGCCCTCCCATCACAAAAACGAACCAGGCAAATCCCGAGCATGCTCAGTACAGCTTGTAAAGCAGGCATGTCCTCTAGCAGAGAGATGTGGATCATAAATTGAAACATCAAACAAATGGACCAGCACCATACAATCAATTTAAATATAATGATGCAGAGTGTGCTAGGAGCTAGACAAGAATCAGCAAAAGGGAATAAAAAGATGCCGCCTAAAAAGCACCACACTGACAATATAGTAATTTTGTAGCCAATATATCACAATCTTTATTCAATTCCAAACACAAACATAATAAAAACAATTAAAAACTACTAAAAGTGAGAAATCTGGGGTCCATAAATGTACAATAGTTCACAATGATTAAATAATATAGGTTCCCCTCTCAAAAATAGGATAGTATGAAATATACAAGCATGTGGAAATAGAGCTATTACATTATAAATAATGACCAATCTACCAAGTCAGTACGGTAATTGGATTGAGTGCACAAAGTGCTGGCGATAATGAATAAAGTTCCAAACCGGGAATAACAAAATTAATTAAATTGTGAGCAGCAATAATGATGAAGACCTATAGCCTAGTAAAGTGCAATACAGTGGGCTATATAAGAAAACCACAGCTTACGTGAGAGGAGAGAAGACACCAGTGGACCAGCAGAGTAGAGCCTTAGTGCACCTCATCCCACGCTTCTGAAGAACGCATTTCCCGCGAGGTGCACTAAAGGTGGGTACACACATCAGATACAAGTCTTTGGAAAAGGCAAGATCACAGACCAATTTTACCCCCTTCCATGTAGTATGAGAGCCATACCTACATACCGTAGTCTATTCTATTGAGATGAACTCCCCATCAGATAAAAATCTTTGCAAGATGCTGCACACAAAGATGCTGCACACATGCAACAGATCAGTATCTGCAACAGATCAGTATCTGCAAAATGCATTCATAGTCTATGATATCCAGGGCTGTGGAGTCGGTACATAAATCTTCCGACTCCAACTCCTCAGTTTCTGAAACCACGACTCCGGGTACCCAAAATGGCTCCGACTCCTCGACTCCGACACCTTAGTCTAATACTTAACAGGGTTATGGATTTTGAACAAAAATCATACGACTCAGACTCCTCAGTTTATGAAATCAACGACTCCGACTCCGGGTGCCCAAAATTGCCACGACTCCGACTCCCTAACCCTGATGATATCTGCAGATCTCATATACACCTTGTTTAACCATTTGCCGACCGCGCACTCATACCGTGCGTCGGCAAAGTGGCAGCTGCAGGACCAGCGACGCAGTTCTGCGTCGCCGGCTGCAAGCTAATTATAATCAGGAAGCAGCCGCTCGCGCGAGCGGCTGCTTCCTGTCAATTCACGGCGGGGGGCTCCGTGAATAGCCTGCGGGCCGCCGATCGCGGCTCGCAGGCTAAATGTAAACACAAGCGGAAATAATCTGCTTTGTTTACATTGTAAGGCGCTGCTGCGCAGCAGCGCCGTAAGGCAGATCGGCGATTCCCGGCCAATCAGCGGCTGGGGATCGCCGCCATGTGACAGGGGACAGCCTGTCACTGGCTGCACAGGACGGATAGCGTCCTGTGCAGCCCAGATCACCAGGGGGAACAGGGAGGAGAGGGAGGGGTGGAATCTCGCCGCGGAGGGGGGCTTTGAGGTGCCCCCCCCCCCCCCGCAACACCCATCAGGCAGGAGCGATCAGACCCCCCCAGCACATCATCCCCCTAGTGGGGAAAAAAGGGGGGCGATCTGGTCGCTCTGCCTGCACCCTGATCTGTGCTGGGGGCTGCAGAGCCCACCCAGCACAGATCAGCTAAAACGCCGCTGGTCCTTAAGGGGGGGTAAAGAGTGGGTCCTCAAGTGGTTAACAGACATTCATCTGCAGATCAGACAATTATCTGCAGATCTGAATATCCATCCTGGTGGATCTGATCTGCAAATGACTGTCTATTAAACAAGGTGTGTATGAGATCTGCAGATATCACAGTGACGGATCGATCAGCCTGGAGGGGGCTGTCAGAAGCCCTAGGTGTGTATAATTTTGTTCTTACGCACCATCTCAGGTTTCCTTTAAAGCACTCTTGTAGTGAGAGGGATGTGGAGGCTGCCATTTGCATTTCCTTTCAAACAATGCAAATTGCCTGGCTACCCTGCTGATCTTCGGCCTCAACTACGACTAAGAAACTACACTCGCTCCGATGCGCATGAGCTTTTTTTTGTACTATTTGTCCGGCTATACAAATAAAGATTGGAAATTTTTAGGAATCAGTGTCTGGTGGGGCGGAGTTCCTTTCCAAAATTGCACTTTCAACCACAGACCGTGAACAAGCATGCAGATCAGAAATTTCTGACTGAAATCTGACTGGTTTTGCCACATGCTTGTTTCAGGTATGTGATTCAGACACTCCTGATGCCAGAACGATCAGCAGGATGCAACTGGTATTGTTTAAAAGGAAACAAATACGTCAACCTCCATATTCTTCTCACTGGAGTGCTTTAAAGGAAAACAGAGGAAACCTCGGGTCAAAAAAACACATACCTGAAAAGGAAAGCCTCCGCATCCTCCACAGGCTTCCCATAACCACCATACTGCAGCTCTCTAGGACCCTCAGGAAGATCAGGGCCGCATTCCTCTTTATGCATGAGTGTGGCCGCGCTGCACCAGCGTGAGCACAAAAATGGCTGTGCAAGGCATGTGGCCGCTCATGCACAAGCGGTTCCTGCTTACTGCGCAGACGTGACCACACTTGTGCATGAAGAGGAGCGCAGCCCAGAGCTTCAATCTGACAAGCTCTTGTCAGATTACTTTGGGTGGTCTGCGCTCTGCAACAGAGGTCCAGACGGCACGGGAATTATCGACAGGATCCAGAGGCTTCTCTCTTCTTAGAGAAGTGTGTTTTTTGACCCAAGGTTTGCCCTGTGTACACTTTAAAATGGAATCTGCAGAACACAGAACCGCCTATGTCAGGACTCCTCAGCCAGAAAGCAGACCTGAGGTGCGGCCATAGTGATGCTCAAACATGTCACATGCTTCTCCTATCATTTCCTGTGGGCAGTGAGGAAGCTGAATGATACTGCCTGTATCTCTACTTACCATATGATCCAAAATAGCATGTGCCAATTCATGGCCGAGAATGAAAGTGAGCTGGTCATCATTGCCTGTCGCATCCAGCATGCCGGTGAAGACAAACACCTGGCCGTTCTGGAAAACAACACAGAGTCAATAGTGTAATTAATGCAGCAAACGCAAACTCAAACCCTGAGTCATTATAAGCCCAGCAGATGGGTTGGTGTGCTGGAGCTTTAGTACATTTACATCAGTGATCAGACTGTAAGTGGAGCTTGCTGTTACTTTGGGCAGCACACAAAGCACAATCTCTACTTTAGAGCATTGTCTAGATTTCAATTATTGGTACAATATACTTTTTTTAAGTACCTGACTGAGCTTGCAAAGCAGTTTGTCTGTGTCAATGTCAGATGCTGCTTGCCTGAGAGAAAATTCTATGAGCTCTCAACCCCCCCCCCCCCCCATGCAAATATCATGCACATGAGGTAGTCAGAGGATCCAAGAGGGGGAACCAGCTAGTCTTACCCTCTGATCCTGCCAACCTCCTCCTTGTCCTCTACAAGAGGGAGCAGAGGGGGGAGAAGGGTGGGTTATGGCTCTGTGCTGGGGAAGCATCTCCCACTCTACTGGCAGCTCCATACTTTACGGAAGGAATGAGAATTGCTGCATCCAATCCAATGGCTGCATCCAATATGAAAATTGAGTGAATAATGGCATAAGATTCCTATCAGCATTTCTTTTAAACCATTCAACTGAATTCTCTGATCTTATCCTCTCCTTTCAGAATACAATAATGCATACTGATAATAGTATTGTCAGCGTGCATGAAGCCAAGTACTTTACTTGGTACAGCCCATAAACCCACCTTTGGCTGCCATGCGGGGTGTTGCAGTCTTATGCTGAGAACACATGATGCGTTTTTTTGTTTTTGTTTTTTTATTTACGGTCTGATTGATTTTCGATTCGTTTTTCCTCTCAATTTCCCTTCTCGTATCTTTTTTTATCTATTTCCATTCACTTCTATCAGAAATCGATCAGAAAACGATCAAACAGAAGTTTGGACATGTCAGAAATTACCTATCGAACCATCTATCTGCTGAAAAAAAACGTATGGTGTATTCCCAGCATTGTTCACACAGAAGTCACATGTCCAGTGCGCCAGAATACTGCTGGATGGACCTTTCTAGGCAGACCGGAATATCAGCAGCCTGGCCAGAAGTCATCTGGAGAAGGAGCTGAGCAGTAAGCACAGCTCAGTACCACTTGCAGTGTGACCTTGTATGTATATGGAGAGGATATGAGAGCATTCAATGTATCAATGATCCCGCAGAATGCATCACGTTATTAGGCTCTTGCATTGTAAGGGCCCTTTCACACTAGCAATCACAAAACCATTTTGCGTGAGTGATTTTATCACGATTAGTGCAGGAAAATCACGAAACACTCTTGCGAATGCTGTGTGATCACAATCAGCACTGTATCGTCATCGCTCCAGAATCACGGAAAAATGCTGCAGGCAACACAATTTGTGATTGCAGCTAATCGCGAATCACCCGCGATCGGAGGCAATCGCGGCAGTGAGATCACTGCCATTGAATTTGTATTGTCCTAGCACTTTAAAAAGAATTAGAGATTGGGCCATTAGTGGGCATCACCCGCAAATCGCCCAGGTCAGAACGGGTTCCTCAGCCTTTGGGAGGGCTCCCCCCTACTCGATCCTCATCATTGCACACCGCTCCCATGTACTGACTCTGACTTAATGGGTCTCTAAGACCATCTATCAAATCACATGATCAAGTATATTGTGCCTTGTTTTCGTTCTGACCCTGTGCATGCTTAACATCGTGCGGGTTCACTGCACAGCTCATCCGTGCATGAGATGCGCTGAAATGCAGGACAGGCAGGTGGATGCCGAAGGGAGGGTTTGGTGGGCGGAGGCTGAAGCGGAGGGTTTGGCTTGCGAGCGAGGATGGCAAGCTCAAACATGCCTCCAGTGGCTACAGTACATGTGCACCGCCGTACATAAGCACACTAGGGGCTTGATTCACTATGCGGTGCTAACCTACCAGGGTGCTAAGTAGATTAGCACCAGTTTTCTCAATCAATTGCGCGCTAAGTACCGCGCGCAAAGTCCTATGCGCGCGCTAAGTCCCATAGGCTTTAGTGGGCACTTCGCGCGGAGCGCCCTGCGCTCTGTGCAGTGCGCGCGGTACTTTGCACGTGATCACTACTTGATAAGGGCCAGTGCTAACAGTTAGCACTGCTTTGTGAATCGAGCCCTAGGTGTTCAACTGCGCCAGTGTTCCGCATATAGGAAATGTGTACTGTGCCTGTGTGGAGCATTGAAGTTTCAACAGGAACGAATCTCCCCATTTGCATTAACATTGGTTGCCTGAATGGTGATCCGTGTTTGTGAGTATTAATTATTCACTAAAGACGTTTATTCTTGAACCTTACTACAATATACTGTGGTCTCTATGTTTCCCTTTTGTGTCTTTTTGTACAAATAAATCCATACAGTAGGGCTATCCCCCTGATATCTGTATGGGGATCCTCTGAGCTCCTGTCCTGAGTAATGCTGACATGTGTCCTATTGATTCATATGAAGTGATTTGAATGACAGGTCCCCTTTAACGCCACAGTCCATTACATGTAACTGAAGAGATCCTGTATCGCGCTGGTTTCTCTCCAGCGTGACATGAAACAATGACCCCGAGACGAGGAGATTATAAACGGTCATCCCTGCGTATCTCACCGGCAGCACCATGGCGTTAATGACCGGCTTGTCCACCACATGCACCGTCCACTCAATCTTGGCCACTTCGGGCAGATCGCTGTTGCGGGCGATAAGGTGTCGGAGGGTCTTCTGCACCAGCTGATAACGCTCGTCCTCCTTGGGAAGCATTTTATCTTGAAACTCTTCAATCAGCTGCAAGAGGTAAGAAGAAAGAGATAGGTGGAATCTACAAACACTCGGCTCAGCACATTCCTCGCCTTAATCTGCCTTCTGCTGAAAATAGTCATATCTGGTCTCGGTTGGGAGCAGCAGGTGTCGCCGGCGTGACTGAACTGGGAAGACCCTGAAAGGAGACACGGCAGACGGATCTGTCAAAGCCAGTTTATCTCTGGGAGGAAATGAAAATGGAGGACGGAGGGATTTGCTGTGTTCGGAGAATCTATAGGACGGGGCGATGTATTTTACCATATGAAGGGAAGACAGGATGAAACAAAATAAATAACTTTATTGTTCGGGGCAGGAGGTAATCTGCAGGCCTATGTGCTACCCTGCGGACAAGCTGAAAGGAAATCTACAGGCTTTTTAATATGTATTTCCTTATAAAGTATGGTTTAAAAAAAAAATTATATTGAGGAAGTCCGGGATTCTATAAAAAAAAAAAGAAACCCTGCATGAACCCCATCCACCCTTATATGATTCAATATTACTATGCAGCGATTCTAACTGTGCCTCATTTGGAAGAATAGGTCCTGCTTTGGAGCCAAATCTATTTGTCCCTCTTTCATACTTTAAGGCTACTTGCACACCAAGACGTTGCGTTAGGTGCCACGTTAAGGTCGCATAACGTGCACCTAACGCAAGGCCTGGTGCTCTTCGATGTGGACGTCAGAGTGAGCCGCATTCTGTAGCTCACTCTGGCGTCCGTGATGCGTACTCTTGGACGCATGCGGCATCACGTGGTCCCGCCGGCCAATAATCGCACAGAGCGGCCGCACCAGGAAGTAAACACTGCACGTCACAACATGCAGTGAATAATAATTAGCCATGTGCCTGGCCCCTCTCCGCTCCTCCCCAACATGACTGAGCATGTGCAAACAGTCTAACGCGGCTTAGGCCGCTGTAACGCTACAGTATGCTGCACTTTCGGAAGAACGTGCAGCGTTACATGTAACGCAACGTGGGCAGTGTGAACAGCCCACTTGTGTTACATTGCTGTGCGTTGGGGGATCTTAGTGTGTAAGCAGCCTAAGGGCTTGTTCACACTTTTCGTTTTTTGAAGCGATTTTGTTTTTTTAAGCGCTGGCAATTTTTAAAATTGCCTTAAAAGCGATTCTGCAATGTTGCTGTTTGTGAGTGTTCTCACATGAGCGATGAGCTTGCTATCCAATCGCAAACACAGGTCCTGCACTATTTTCAAAGCGTTTGCGATTCAATAGAAAGGATAGGGAAATTGCTAAGCATTTGAAAAGGCGCTTTGAAAAGCGATTTTCCAAGCGCTTTTAACCACTTCACCCCAAGGCGGTTTTTACCCTAACAGACGAGTGATTTTCACCTTTTCCGTGCTCATCCCTTTCATTTGCCAATAGCTTAATCACTACTAATCACTATGAAATGATCTAGATTTTGTTTTTGTTCACCACCAATTGGGCTTTTTGGGGTTGATATTTGTTAAATACACTATTTCTCCAATTTCCTCCTCTGTGGTTTTAATATAAACACTGCTACTGTACATAAAACCCACACATTTTATCTGCCTATTTGTCCTGGTTATCACAAGATTTTATTTATGTTCCTGGTACAAAGTGTGGTGACAATACATCATTTGGAAATAAAGGTGTATTTTTTGGGGGGGGTTCACTATTTTCACGTGCACGGGGATGCACGTGCACCCGCGGGAGCGCGCACATGCACCCGCTGGAGTGCGCGCGCACTTGCATGCGCACAGCGGCAGCAGCACTGTCAGACTTATAAAAATGTCTTGGAGTCATTAAGAGGCTCTAGCAGGACGTTTTTATAAGTCAGCTCGTCATTAAGTGGTTAATGAATAAATACATTGTATTTATTCATTTGCGGGACAAAGAGTTCACTTCCTGAATGACGTCAGGAAGTGAACAAAACAAAGCTACACAAAAGCGCTTAGAAAAGTGCTTTTCTAAGGGCAAATCACTATAAACGCCCTTAGAAAATCGCTTTCAAAATCCTATACAATAAAACTGAAGTGTCGCTGTGTCCAGCAGTTTGCAGCGTCCATGTCCCAGGTTTTTTGTTAACGGACAGCTGGGGCCAGGGAGCTGGAAGGGCGAGCGAGATGGGCGGGTGCGGGTGAGCGGCGAAAGAGGGCCCCCCCGCCAGAGCCCTGCGCAGCCCGGACCAATCAGTCCCGGGCAGCGCAAAGGGCTCGATCGGATGGGTCTGACGTCAGGACGTCGGCTGACATCCATGACGTCATTCTGCCATGGCGACAGGAGAAGCCAAACAGGAGATTGCGTTCTATACGCAATTTCCTGTTTACTTTTGTTGCCGGCGGCGATCGGACTAGAGGGACACATGCGCCCTCTAGTGGTGTTTTATGTAGCTACCACTCAGGTAGCTACATGAAACAAAACAAAAAATTCAAAAAAAGTGCAATGCAGCCTCCTTGGCGGAAAAATTGAACCGCCAAGGAGGTTAAGAATTTTTGTGAAAACAGAACACAGAAAGATTTTTTTTGCATTTCTCTGGCCATCTCTAGTAAGTAGGAACAAAAGCACAATTGCTTGAATTCTGTGGTGAATTGGAAGCCAGATAAGAGATCGGCAGAAAGGAGCAGCAGATGAGAAGTGAGAATGACACATGATGGGTTCGATTCATAAAACATTACCGCATTTGGTAATGCAGAAAACAGCTGACTTTACAAAGCACTTAGGAAAATGTAAATTCATAAAAGCTGTTACCGCATGAAAAACTGAAGTTACCGAGCAGTTAAGTAAATTACCGACTTGTGCGGTAAATACCTCAACATACTGTATCTTGTGTGGTAAAGCCACTGTTTAACCTCTTGGGTTCGTGTTTGAAAATATGTAGGAGCTAGTTACCAAACTTCTACCGCTCCAGTGAACATTTTTATGAATTGGTCCAAGTCTAGAATACCGAATGCAGTATTTTATCAACCAGATTTATTTTTTTCGCACAGCCTTTTATGAATCGACCCCAAGATCTCTTTTCCACAGACGGCTGATCTGCTCATTTGTCAGGCAGTTCAGCTTCCTGGTTGCTGGCCACAAGCGCAATTCAGCTGCAATTACATGCAGCCACATGGCAGCATTTGGTGATACCACGCGTGTCACGTTTGACACGCAGTGGCGCTACCCGGCAGCAAAATAAGTCTCACTGTGTCACAACATTTCCAGTGTTTTGGGCCCCTGTAGCTAATTTTTTGTGGGAAAATTTGCATCAAATATAAAGTTAGCATATACCGGTATATCTCATAAAACAATACAGTTTCCACTTTGAACATGTAATGTATTATATAGAACAGTCATGAAAAAATAATAATACCTCCTTTCACCTCACAGATTTTGCTTATGAGAACATGAGCTGTAAATATTTGATTGGCTGCTGCAATTTCTATCCTGTCTGTGAGTCATGCATCGGTTTAATAGAATTCTCCCTTATCTGCTGACAGGTATGACAACATCCTGTACTGTTATTTACACGTCGTGCGCAAATGAGGTTTTCATCTGCTTCTGGCTTGATGGGGTGTGAGTGGCCCCCTCTGGTGACAAGCGAAAGCCACAGCAGGACTCGTCCTTCCAAACAAAAATGGGCACAAAAGAAAAATTGCTTCATGCCAGCAATTGAAGAAGGAATGAAATGGTGCAGATTACAGACAGCGACAGATGCGGAATTAACAGGAAAGGGAACAATCATATCAGTACAAAATGACTCCAGTCAGAGGCAGGATAATTTTTTTCCCCACTTTAAATTAAAGTGAACCTGTCCCTTACAAGACTAAGGGAGCATGGCTGACAACCACTTGAAAAAAGTGTTACGAACATTGGGACATCAATCTAGAAGAACATAATACAATTTAAAAAAAAAGTGTTGTAGATCAAAACCTTTATTGCATTTTTGAGGGCCCAGCTCACTTCCTCAAGTATCAGTGTCTACAGAAAGGTAAACCAGGTGGAAGTGGACCAGTGTTGCCAACTCATCCCTTTAATTAATGACATATCTAAGTTATACAGGTTCTGGGGCTACTTACACATAATCATTGCCTTAAGTGCATCTACCTAGCCACGAAACTTGTATAATTCATATGTGTCAGTAATTAAAGGGATGAGTTGGCAACACTGAAGTGGACTCAGCTTGCATGGGCGTGTACATTTAAAAATGCTGCTAGTGAAAAAAAAAAATCAGTAAAATATCAGCAATCTACAAATATTTTACTATGGCCTAAAGCAGGGGTGGGCAAACTTTATCCACTGCGGGCCACATCCTGTCGCAGGCCGCATTCTCTTCTCCCTCCCTGCAGAGCTGCGAGCAGTGCGTAATGACAGGTTTAACTCACCCACTCACACCTTCCAGTGGCGATCTCCATGGCAACTGTGGCTTCATGTGACAAGCTGGCACATACTGACAGTGAGTAACATTATGCCACTGTGGCCATGGAGACTGGTGCTGAAATGTGTGATTGGAGAAAGGAAGAGAGGGAGAAGAGGACAGGAAAGAAATATAGTCTATTATGGGCACTTATGGGACGGATATGGCTCACAGGATGTAGTTTGCCAAGCCCTGGCCTGACCTCACCATCACACGAGCCCTGCTTCCCAATGCCTAACCCTAAGGCATCCCCCTGCCGGTGCCCAACCCCCAGAGACTTCTCCCGCCAATGCCAAACCCTAAGACCCTCCCCTGCAAAGCCAAACCCTAAGACCCTCCCCTGCAAAGCCAAACCCTAAGACCCTTCCCTGCAATGCCTAACCCTAGGGACCCCCGCCTCCACACACACACACACACACACACACACACACACACACACACACACACACACACACACACACACACACCAATGTCTAACCCCAGCTCCATCGACGGGTGATGGTTAAGATTAGGCATACGGGGATTGTGTGGTTAGGGTTAGACATTGGAGGGGCGGAAGTTAAGCATTGGCTATCGTTATTAGCACTGCAAAAGAGTTGAATGTAGGTACAGTTACCGAAATTCTACTATCAGCTATTTCTGAGTGTCCAAATTTCCGCACGCCCTTTTAGCTCACTCATATAACAGTGGTTGAGAGGTTGGAAGGCAGAGGGGAAGCCAGCAGCACCTATGTCTCTTCTCTACACTGTGCACAGGAAGCAAGAGGACAGAAAGTATAGTCAATGCGGGGTTCTCAAAGAGACCTCAGATAGGGGGTCCTCAGATATCTCCAGGTGTCTAAATCAGTCATGTCTTCAACAGCACCACTAATCAAGGAGCAACTAAGGTCAATTCTACCATCTCATTTTAACATAAGTTCACTTATCCTTTAGATTAGAATACAAGCCATCCAGATGTCTCATCATCTCTGCCTTTAAATTTCCCATCTCCCCCCCACCGCTGCGATATTCTGGAAGCTATAACTTAATTAGGAGCCACTGGTGCCTGGCTAGGTAATACCTTCTGACAGCAAGTTCACATTAGACACAATCAAACATCAAAGTCTCCCAGCAGCTCTTCACAAAACAGCCCTTGCGTTACGGTTCAATGTCTCCATTCTTTGGAGCCTTCTTCCTTTTATGTAGCTGACAATGGGTCATCCGTTCTATTATGAGTCGAAGAATTCGGCTTTGTGCTCCGTAGAGTTATCTAAGAATATCTGAGACGAAGGAGATCACTCGGCTGCGCTGTAAAGTCAAGACGCGGCAGCGAGGAATACGAGATCGCCTTTATTAGCGCATTAATGTCCCGCTGCCTTTTACTGGTTTGGCCTTGACAAATGTTAGTTTTTCCCCTTTTCTTTACAATGGCAGTTCTTTCAAAATTCATTAGCTTTTCATCAAGGGAAATTGTTCACAGCTGGTACTTAACAACACAAACACAAGATCCTTTCTCTGCTCCTTAAGTACACGGCGCTTATGCCTTCCTCTCGTCTCCGACGAAAGCAGATGATATTAGTAACTGCAGTAACAATTACATATAAGTGTGTCAAGAAGACCTTACATCACCTGTAAAAGCATATACTGTACATGATCCTAGTTGTATGCATGTAGCTATGGATGGATGGATGGATCCATTTAACACTTTTTGAAGTCATTAAAGCCGGAATCCCATGATTTATCTCTTTGAAATATAACCCTATCCAATTCAGGATAAGTTTCAAGATTCTATGCCTGGCCTATAAATATGTGTGCAAAACCTGCCCTACCTACATCTTGGAGCTTGTTCACAGGTATATACCAAGCCGTCCCTCCAAGGACCTTCGCCTAACTGCCCTGCACACTTCCCACTCCCATGCGTGCCTGCCAGATTTCTTAAGAGCTGCCCCACCCTCTGGAACTCCCTTCAACCACGCATCAGACTCCCCCCCCCCCCCCCCGTTTAAGCAACTGCTTAAAACTCTCCTCTTTAAGATGGACTACCCATCCCCTACCACAGAGTAACTCTCTACTGAATACTTCTTCTACAGCCTTACCAAGTGTGTTCAATTCCCCTCCCCTTAGATCAGAGGTGTCAAACTCAAATGCGAAGTGGGCCAAAATTGTACACTAGGACCTAGTCGCAGGCCAACCTCAATGTCTACTGGCCACCTTCCTCCCTTATAAAGTTCTCTGGTGTCTAGCGGTCCTCCTTCTCCTACACAGTTCCCTGGTGTCTAGAGACCCCCACCCTCCCCTTTACAGTTCCATAGTGTTTAGTGCTTTCCCCCTACCTACCCATATGGCTTCCCTGGTGTTCTAGGGCTTCACCACCAATATAGCTTCCCTGGTGGTCTAGAGTGGGCCATACATAATGCAAAGTGGCAAAACCACTTGAGGGTCAAATTTAATGGCTCTGAGGGTCAAATTTGGCCCACGGGCCGGAGTTTGACATGTATGCCTTAAATTGTAAGTCTTGGCAGGGTCCTCCCTTCCCTAGTGTATTCTACATGATAGTGTGCACCATCATTGTGCTCCTTTCCTATGACAGTCCTGTAATTGTATTACTGGACCTACCTATCAAGCCCAAAATTGAATGATCATGTATTTTGTACCCTGTTTGCCTTGTACGGCGTTGTGCTATGTTGTATAACCTTGTTGCATCTGTCATCCTTTGTATCATTGTATGTATTTATTGTCCAGTGCTGCGTAATATGTTGGAGCTTTATAAATACAATATTTAATAAACCTCCTTCCGCTGAATTTCTCTCAGAGTGTACAGCCCAAAATCCCCTCTGTACCTACCTATGAGGGTCTAAATCTTCAGAGGACAATCATCAACTAGGCATGCAGGCCCTGGGTGTAAAGCCACCTCTGTCCCAAAGCCACCATCTTCTCACATAATCCCACCCAAGACATTGTGAGAACTCCGGAGTAAACTCCCACACTACACTCAACCCCACTACCACAAATTTGCCACCACCAACAAAACCACACATCCCCTCCATCACAACCATGCCCTCTGCTTCTAGAAAAACTGGAAGGGAAGCCTATGGCTATACCAGCCACGCCTCCCCTCCAATCACCAGCAAATCAAATTTGTGAGCAGCGTAAGCCGTATGCCCCATCCTAGATGTCACTAGGGGTGGTTGCGCTGCTGTCATGAAGCATCAGCCCACCTCCAGAAACTGCAATGATTACGTAGAAGAAAGCACTCCAGAGATGTCAAACTTGCGTTTGTTTTATCGAGCAATTCAGACACACTACATGTTATGGGTGCAGAGCCACACGTCACACATGTGCCCAATGTGCTATATGCCAGTAGCCACATGGGGCTCCAAAGCAAAAGATGTATGGGCACCTTTGTCACGTAGTAAAGGCAGACAGGTAAAGTATTATAATGGGCACATGGAGCACATTTACATTTGGGGGGCATCGACAGAGGTGGTGTCACGACACGAGACCCATTCCCGAAAGATTTCATATTGAAATAGATCAAGAAACAGCCTACAGCGTATGGGCAGCCAACTGATCTCTTTCTGATCAGAGTCAATCAGAGAGATCTGTCTCTTGGTCGAGCGGCCCATACATCTCTAATAATAATAATAATAATAATTGCAGTATTTGTATAGCGCCTTTCTCCTGTCGGACTCAAAGCGCTTGCGAGGCAACCACTAGAGCGCACTCAGTAGGCAGTAGCAGTGTTAGGGAGACTTGCCTAAGGTCTCCTGCTGAATAGTTGCTGGCTTACTGAACAGGCAGAGCCGAGATTTGAACCCAGGTCTCCTGTGTCAGAGGCAGAGCCCTTAACCATTACACCATCCAGCTAATGCTAGATGCAGTGTTCTCCCCAGACTCTTTTAGCTGGGTGCTCCACCTGGCTAATTTTAGTGAGCACCCAGCTGTTATCAGCTCACCTCCTCACCCCCCTTATGCAGTAATCAGAGTCCTTCATTCCCACGTCAAGCCCCAGTCACCTATTTTTTCATACCACCCGGCTGGGAGAAAAATTCTGGGAAGAACACTGTAGTTACATGGGCACCTATAGATTTGGTAAAATTGTACCATGCAGATTGTATTATGGGCACCTTTACGATGCATACACACATCCATTCTTTTTTGGGGCCAATTTTATCACCTTCATGTAGTATGAGATATTATCTAATCTGTTCACAGTATTCAAAATCTATTGGCCGTAATACTGTATGGAGGTGGTAAAATTGGCCAATCACAATTAAATGTGTGTATGAACCCTGAGGGCTCTTTTATACCAGATACTATTTGCTACGCTTTGCAATCTACTGTATTTCGGACTCAATGCAAATCGCAAAACGTAAGGACATCTTCACAGTAAAGAAAATCACAGGAACCCTTTGATACTACGGTGATCCAACAGTAATCTAATTTTCCCAATCGCAAAAGGTGATGCATTTTTTCTGCATTTCTCCTTGCGTTTCTGGCAGCCACAGAAAATTGCAAATCGCAATTGCAGAGAAACTGCATTGCAAAATTGCGGTGATAGGGGCTCCGGGCGGCAGCGGCGGTGATGGGGGCTCCGGGCGGCAGCGGCAGTGATAGGGGCTCCGGGCGGCAGCAGCGGTGATAGGGGCTCCGGGCGAACTGGTCAGTTCGCAGGTATCACCGACTCTCTGAAAAGCTCCTCTTCCCACAACAGCGGTGGCTGACACCTGTGGCCTCTAGTATAGACGTCACATGCAGTGTCAGTCAACCAGGGAAGAGGACAGATGTGGGTGGGAAGCAGGGGAGGGGAAATCAATGAATAAATTATAGATAGGAGATCCCCGGTGTGCCAGCCGCCGGCGAAATATAGGTCCAGTGCAGCGTTATGCTGAAACATAACTGCAGACATATTTATAAAAATTTTGAATGCAGGATTAGCATCTTTATCACTTAATACACTCAGACCAGTTGCTTTTGAAATTTGATTTTTATGGTGACAATACCGCTTTAAAAAAATTAAATAAATTGCGTTGCATTTGCAATCTGCCGTATAAAATAAACCCTTAGCATGTAGAACCCTTTTCTAAACAGGCGTTAAATGCTCCTGTCCTCCATATGTAGTTTTCTCTCTGTCCTGTCTGTATACATCTAGAGATAAAAGAGATAAAATTGCTATAAGAGTGGCCTCTGTCCTTCTGCCTGACCTGAAATCATCAGTCTCTAGTCACTTTTAAAGGAAATAGCCAGGCAGATGAAAAAAAATGACATTTACTTACCTAAACTGCAGCTACTAAGTGCGCTCAGTAGGAGACCATGCAGAGTCTTGTCTAAGGATCCATGTATGGTAGCTATAACCATACAGGAGTCTATTATAACCAGTTATACCAAATCAATCTATTCCTATCTTGTTGGAATTTGGTTTGTTTGTGACGGATTCCTTCCCTGCACAGCAAACTCTGTCTCTATAGATTTTAGCAGGAATATGCATTTAGAACCTCTTAAGAACAGACCCCTAGATCATGAATCCACAGTCTAGTACATCCAGTTCCTTAATACCACAGAAGAGAACAAGATTTGTCTTATAGGTTGTGTTGCGGTACAGTGGTGTAACTACAATTCATGAGACCCCATAACAAAAGTTTGATGTCCCCCCTCCCCAAATGTTCCCACCCCTTTCCCCTTGGTGCCCTCCACAGCCTTGGGGCCCATCTCACTAGGGTCATAAAACAAGTGTGGCCATCATGATCGTCACACCATAACAAGTCCAGCCACAAAAACGCCTGATCTGAATATAGTCTCCTGTATCGGAGGAAAGGAAGGTTGGGGCTCCCCGCAGCTCTGGGCCCTCTAGGGATCGCAGGTGCTGCCCCTTCTAGTAGGATGGTACAATGGTTAAGGGCTCTGCTTGTGACACAGGAGACCAGGGTTTGAATCTCGGCTCTGCCTGTTCAGTTACACCCCTGTTGCGGTACACTTTTTAAATCAACTTTTCTTGATCATTGGCGCATTTACTCAGATATTTGTCTACTCACACTTTCATACTCCAGCGTAGTCAGCAGGTCATAGTGCTCCTTCCTAAACATCAGGAGCCGGATCCGCCCAGTGATTGGTGCCTCCTCCAGGTTGGTGAACCAGAAGATAATGAAGGCAAGTCCCACGCCTGTGACACCAAGCCACACTTTCCACCTGTTTCGCCACAGGCTCTCTTTGAAGAGTTGGCGTTTGTTTGCCGGCAGAGCTTTCCACCACTTCCTTACGCTCCTGGAAAAAAAAGGCAGAGAGGATATGTGCTTAGACTGGGACAAATACATCTACAAAAAGAAATGAAGCGGCACACAAAAGGTGGTCAAACATCACTTGATGGGCCACTAAATCAACTAAAATCTTATGAAAGAGGGCTCTATTGCCTGCCCACACACTGCTTACCAATTTCCAATAGATTTCAGGATGAAATCTATGTGGACACTCTCCAAGTGTATATGTGTTGACAACTTACTCTGGTTTTCTTTTTCACCCCAAAAACATTCAGATCAGTTAATTGGCTTGCCCGAATATTGGCCTTGGATTATGATGGACAGATGACAATGCTAACACTCAGCACGCACTCGCTCTTACATAGACGCAAACTCCTGCAGGCTCAAGTGATCCACCGACCTCAGCCTCCCCAGTAGCTGGGATCACAGACGCACGCCACTGCACCAAGCATATGACAGGTGACAATAGTAGGGATTACACTGTGAGCCCCTCTGAGGAACAATAAGTATGAAAATTACATACTCTCAAAAACGCTATGGAATATGTCAGCACTCTATAAACACATAATAAATCAATTAGAACATCAAAATGGGTTTAAATGTAAATACAACATCTATCTGTTATCGTAATAAATCCTGACTTGATTTCCATCAATCGCATGGTCAGGCACTTTATCATGTTGAGCCCGAATGACACTTCCAGGTATATTCAGCAAAGAATGGCAAACTTAAAGTGTACCAGAGATGCTATAAGCTAAAAGTTTTATACATACCCGGGGCTTCCTCCAGCCTCATGCGCACGGATCGCTCCCACGCTGACATCCTCAGTCTTCTGTGTCCCGTAACTTCGGCCAGTCGCGGGCAGTATGCGTAAGAGAAGTGCGCCCTCTACGTATCTCTCTGGCAGCAACAGTGAAATAAAGTGACAGCGCAGAAACGGCAGATTTTCAGTCTCAAGAAAAGTACTTGTAGTGCAGAAAAATATGGGGAAGGGTAGGTGTATACATCCGAAGCAGGAAGAAAGGGCGCAGCAGCCCTAATGGAAAAACGGCACCGTCATAGGCGCCTATTATAAAAGCAGCATTTAGCAGCAAACTTGGGGCGCATGGCAGTGCGCCTTAGAACACCTAATTTAAAAAAAATTCCCGCGTATCTCAGCCTTGCGTAAGGGGGGCAGGGGGATTAGGTTACAGAGGGGTATTTAGAGTTAGGTGCCACTGGGTGGGGGGGGGGGGGTTATGTTTAGGCACCACCAGGGGGAGCGTTTAGGGTTAGGCACCACCAAGGGAATCATGGGGTTAGGCATCGATAGAGGGGGGGGTTCTGTGTGAAAGTAGGGTTAGGTTTCACAATAGAAAAATATCAGTACATCATACCAATATTCTACTACAGTGTTCTCCCCAGAATTTTTTTCCAGCCGGGTGGCATGAAAAAGTAGCTGGGTGGGGCACGACGGTGGAATGTGCAACTCTGCGTACCAAATATAAGGAATTGAGTCGATGTTAGCCGGGTGGTCACCAAAATTAGCCGGGTGGAGCACCCGGGTAAAAGAGCCTGGGGAGAACACTGTACTATGGAAATTGAGCAACAAAATATTGCTAATTTGAGTGAAATTCGACCACTGGCAAACCCTGCGCCCTTTTTTCCCCATACGCTTTTTTTCATGTAAAGCGTTTACATCAGCAAACATGTCTGCTAACAAATTTTCAAAAGTCCAGGAGGATAAAGAGAGGGAAAGCTCCTCATATAGGCTGCACTAGTGTCACAGCTGATGCTGTTTTTCCAAAAGGGGGAAGCTCCATAATGGTGCTATGCTCTACCAGGTTTAAAGCACATGTGAACTGAGAGGGATATGGAGGATGACGTATTTCCTTTTAAATGATCCAGATTGCTTGGCTGCCCAGCTGAGCCTCTGTTTCTAATATTCTTAGCCATAGACCCTGAACAAGCATGCCAATCAGGTGTTTCTGACTGACGTCTGACTGGATTAGCCATATGCTTCTTACAGGTGTGTGATTCAGACACTACTGCAGCCAAAGAGCTCAGTAGGACTGTCAGGCAACTGGTTTTGTTTAAAAGGAAACAAAATATGGGAGCCGTCAAGGCAGAGCAGGGCTGCAGGAAAATGGCGGCCGAAAGCCCAGCACAGGAAGCACAAATAGTCTCCAGCGTTGGGTCCCTATTTTCCTATAGGCCTTCTCCTGGCATACAGGCTCCTGCAGCTAACCAGCCTGGAACAGGTGAGCTGCGGCGGGTGAACTGGCCTGGTATCCATTGGACTTCACAAGCCAGTTCTCCTCCTGGGGGATAAACAGCCTGGCCCTGCATTGGCTGAAATCACCAGCCTGGCCCACGGGCCGTAGTTTGCCCACCCATGCTCTATGGGGATAGGGAGCGTGGTTTATAGTGTAGGGCTGGGTTCTGATATGTGTGAACATATATACATCAATGGAGTTACCACATGTCTCAGTAGACATAAAGGCTTTGTAAGATTTAGGCTGCATACACACTTCTCAGTGCGTGAAAGGTCGCCTTTTCTGTCATGTCCTTTTTTGTATTTTTTGTGCGTTCGCTTTTTTTCCGCACATTCGTTTTTTTTGCGTTTTACATGCGTTTTTCTATTGTGTTTTATGCAAATCACTAGGAAGAAAATAGGAAGCGGAAATACATCAGAAAACCTTTTTTTCTCTCTAAAAAACGCATATTAAATGCATACAAAACGTGTTACATTGCGTCACCATTGACTTCCATTATG
This sequence comes from Hyperolius riggenbachi, assembly GCF_040937935.1. Lineage (NCBI taxonomy): Eukaryota > Metazoa > Chordata > Amphibia > Anura > Hyperoliidae > Hyperolius > Hyperolius riggenbachi. Next base: position 102,015,065 of record NC_090651.1, read on the forward strand.
TGCGTTTTTGAAAAATATGCAACAAAACCAGCGTTTTTTAAAAGGCATATTATAAAACGCATATGCGTTTTTTTATATTCGTTTTTTGATGCAGCACATTGACTACCGCTGCATTTTCTACAACGCTAGCGTTTCTGCGAAGTGTGTTCCCAGCCTTAGATACAAAATATAACACATTATTACATATAGTAGATTGCAGAAACCGCAGTTGCGTGATTAGATGAAGCCATACAAATAAACATATAAACACAACATCTTTTATGCTTCTACAACATCCATGTCATAGATTTCCAAACAGAATATACCGGTATTTCCACAACTGCAGAAATCTAAGGCCTCATTCACATCACACATGCTTTCGTGCGCATTTGGAAGCGCGTATGATGTGCTGATTCTGAAACGCAAGAACGGCAGAAGGGTAAAGACAGCCCTTCTACCGTTCACATCTACTACGCTGAGCAGCAGTACGATGCGTTATGAAGCACTTGCGTACTGCTGCTTGCATTTTGCCCGCAAGCGCAGAACTAATCCCATCACTGTAATGGATGGGATCAGCAGCACATCAGGCAGTGGTGCAGATGGCGTGCAATCATACGTGTTGCGTTCTGATCGCACGGCCATCTGCACTAAAGAGATGTGAACGAGGCCTAGCTGCCCCACAGACTGCCAACAAACGGATGAGTCTTGTTGGAGGTGACAAAACTGATGACAAATCCATTGAGGTCATTTTTAATTCAGGGTAATTCTGATGTTTACCTACACAAAGTATATATAATATACTAAAATACACTGCTGCTTGTTAAATATAAAGCCCTGAATGAGTGAACCAGAAACCAACAGTTGTGTTTTCTTATTAAAATACAATATAAAATTGTCAGTAGCCCTTTAAGCTTTATAGTGGAAATAGCAGATAATGACTAAATATATAGAAAAGTGAGGCTAGAGCACTTAGAGGCTAATTAGTAAAGTCTGTTTGCAGTACCTATATGGATTACAGTGGCCAGTCACATGATGCTGCACAGGTGGCAGTTGGCCGCATCCAGTCACCAGCCATCATGTGACCAGGCAGATGTGGGAGGTGCCAGCACCAGCCATCCTGTCACCAGTCAACATATTTTGAAAATAAACAAAAGTGGCAGGTGCCAGCACAAGCCATCATGTCACCAGGCAGAAGTGGGAAGGGCCAGCACCAGCCATCATGTGAGCAGGCAAAAGTGGGAGGGGCCAGCACCAGCCATCATTAGACCAGGCAGAAGTGGGAGGGGCCAGCACCAGCCAACCTGTCACCAGCCAGGACAGTTGGCCGCATCCTGTCAGAGAGAAGCGGAGAGAGCAGCAGCAACATTTCTTGCTACAGAATCTGACAGGTAGAAGAGGAAATCGTTCACAGGTAAGTAGATAATTCTGAGGAGAAAGATGAAGAGAAGAAGAAGCAGAAGAAGCAGCAGCAGCAGCCAAGAAGGAGGCGCCTCGAGTCCAAAGAGAAGGATGATGGAGAAAGGTAAGTGGTGCTTATCATGTTATCTTGATCATTTGGGACATTTTGAACAGAACAGTAACTAATTAGATAAATCACTATCCACAGTAAGAATCCTAATAATATCCAGCAGTGGTTGGATGCTGTAATGATAATAATATCCAGCAGTGGCTGGATTTTGTAGCACCTTTTGGGGAGTCCCCTAGGGGCTGCAGACAAAATGGTGGATCTCCCCCAGGTTTGATGGGGAGGTGTTCGGCGCAGCTGGGAGAGTCTCGGTGGTAATACAGCAGAAGGCCTATGGGAAATAGCGCCCGAAGCCAAACACTGGAGTCTACTTGTGTTTCCAGTGCTGGGCTCCGGCCACCATTTTCCTGTAGCCCTGAACTGCCTGCCAGTGCGGGAGATTTGCAGCAGCTGCTGTAATTAGAAACGGAGACCAACACTGGAAAAGAGAAGAGGAGTCACCTGTTAGGGGAGTGTTTTTATTTTTCAGGTGCCACTGCCACCACCAGGGATATTAGGAAACACTAACTGCCCCACTATGTGTATCTTGGAGGAAACACTGCCACAATATGCCTGTTTTGGGGGAAACACTGCCACATTATGCCTGTTTTTTGGAGGAAACACTGCCACAATATGCCTGTTTTGGAGGAAACACTGCCACATTATGCCTGTTTTTTGGAGGAAACACTGCCACAATATGCCTATTTTTGGGGAAAAAGCTACCACGTTATATGTATTCTGAGGGAACCACTGCCTAATTACAAGTATATTGGGGGAAACGCTGCCGCATTATTCTTATATTGGGGAGAGGGGGGGAACGCTGCCACATTATGTGTATTTATTTAAAGGGGTAAAGGAAAAGATCTCACAACGCACCAATTGTAAAGAAGTACAAATACAACATTTTTACTGATCGCTTTCATAGACAAAGACCAAAAAGGCCCACAATAGGGAAACCAAAAATGGGGGAGACAAAAACAATAAAACCATGAATGGAGAGGGGTGGCTGCGAAAGATATACATATACAGCTGGAGTAATGCATTATGAGCACGGCAGGATAATATATTACAATATAAATAAATAAATAATATGTTACAGCAATGCAGGCGCCTAAAAAATAGAGATATCCAAGAAGAGGGACCCCCCCCCCCATAACAATCAGTACATTTGTTCTATAAAACATTTGTGTCTCAGATGAATATCCGCAACAGCTACATTTATATCTAGATTGGGTGCAACCGTTGAAGATGCATCAACACCAAACACCTCATATTTTGCCACAAAGATTCGGGTGGCCCTGCACTTGATGCGCCAATTTGTACAAAGGCAGATTTGAATTTATCAGAAATTTCCATTTGTTTTGAGTGGGAACAGTGTGAAGCTTCCATTTTACCAGCAACATCTTCCTAGCATAGAAACATGGGGCACGATTTCACTAAGCTGTGCTGCCACAGTCACTGGACAGTCAGGCTACTGGGCCAATCAAAGTGCAGCAATGCCGTTCTTTGAAACTACTGGACCTGCCTGGCTCCAGGCAGGTTCAGTGGAGCGATGGTTACATGTAACTAAGCGCTCTTTAAACACAGCATAATACTGCGCATGCTAAATAGCGCACTGCTCTTACGTTAGGGATGCCTGTGCAAGGGATCACATGGGAAGTAGGAAGTACCATGGGAGTGTAATCAAACAATTGGTATGCTCAATTCCTGTACAGCCTAAAGCCCAATCTACACGATACGATTATGTGTGCGATTCGATTATGATTCTATTTATGATCCGATTAAATCCGACATGTCCGATCGGTATTTGATTCAATTCGATTTGCCATTGCAAAACAATGGCAAATCAAATCCCTATCGGACATGTCGGACTTAATCGGATCGTAAATAGAATCGTAATCGAAAAACACAAAGAATCCTATCGTGTAGATGGGGCTTAGCCTTCCTGGCGGTAAGCCGCGCAGGAGGTTTTCTCAGGCCCTGCTGGGCCGATCTGCGCAATTTTTTTTTTGCTGAACGCAGCTAGCACTTTGCTGCGTCAGCATACCGATCGACGCCGCCCCGCGCCGATTCGCCGCCATCCGCGTCGCCGTACAGCACCCCCACCCCCGTAGACCCCTGCGCTGCCTGGCCTATCAGAGCCGGGCAGCGCCAAGGGGTGGATCGAGTCTCCCTTAGACGTCACGACGTCCATGACATCGGTGACGTCATCCCGCCCCGTCGCCATGGCGACGGGGGAAGCCCTCCAGGAAATCCCGTTCTTTGAACGGGATTTCCTGGATCGCCTATTGCCAGAGGCGATCGGCGGGGCTGGGGGGATGCCGCTGAGCAGCGGCTATCATGTAGCGAGCCCTAGGCTCGCTACATGATTTAAAAAAATAAAAAATAAAAAAACCGGCTGCGCTGCCCCCTGGCGGTTTTTAATAGACCGCCAGGAGGGTCAATAGGTTAAATATGCTTGGAGAAAATTCAGTTGCAATAAACATTAGTACATATGTATAAATCTCAAAAATGCATATTTAAATGAGGCAATTGCATGTATAATAAACACCACTGTCTCACATATAGCAGTTAATAAAGGGCCTGATTACACCCATATTTAGAGTCTCTGGTTCATGACTTCTGCAGAAGTCCAAATTTAAAGGGCCAGATCATTGTTAACCATCAGCCATTATTTAAAGTCTCTGGTGCATAAGTTATGCGGGTAGGTAAAAGCACACAGTCCAAACAGAATAAATGAACAGAAAAAAACAGTCCTGATAGAGCACAAGTGATCGCCGATGGGTTGGCGCCTTCCGTGCAGGTGTGGGGGTGCGCCTGCCCCATGTGACAACGTGTCCACGTCACCAGGAGCATACTGAGCCAGCTCCCGATCATATATATAGCGAGGTAACAAACAAACCGATTAGTATTTTCTAAAGCCGCATCTGCACGCGTAGATGCGGCCGCGATGCTCCTTATCCAATCTTCATTTTTGAATACAAAAAGTTTCCAATACAAAAAATGGACTTAACATCTCTCTTCCGTAATAGATACAGCAAATACAAAAATATATGAGGTCTCCTGTGGGGTGTACAGAGTTGCTGATGTGTGTGAAATGTGCCTAGAAGCTGTGCAATGCTGATAAAGTGTTGGGGGTTTGACGTGTAAAGTGTAAAAGCTGCATCTGGTCCATGATAGTCACTGACTGCTGCACTCACTGTGAAACCAGAAGTGACATGTAATAGTTGCATTGATGTCACTGTCCCTGGTGTGGGTACCACACTCTGCACTTAGTTCCTTGCACTGCACTCCTCAGATTCACACCTGACCTGACAAAGAAAGCTAATATGTGTCCTAATCTTTTATTTGCATTATTATAAGATAACCAATAAATAGCTGAATTAAATAATTGTGATCTGGTGACACCTTAATGTGTTTTGTATTTAATCCCAACAGATGTCCCCGTGTCCCTCGAGACCCTCTTCTTCCAGCGATGGCTTGGAGAAGGCAGCTACGGCCGAGTCCTGCAGGCAACACACTCACCTGGCGTACGTACGAAAAGGGCGTCGGGAAAAAAGGGCGCGTGGTATAAACGATAAATGGAAAATATCGTTTATAGAAATATTGTGTAGAATTTCGTTTATAAATAGTGTTTTAAGAATTTATAAATCACTAAATAATGTGTATGAGATCGGCAATTCTTAAAACGTTAATCTTCCCTATTTGTAAAGTGAAACTTATATTTACGTTTATTAAAAACCCTCCCTGTACCTATCCCTAACCCCTAGACCCCCTGTTGGTGCCTAAACCTAAGACCCCCCAGTTGGTGCCTAAACCTAAGACCCCCCTGTTGGTGCCTAAACCTAAGACCCCCCTGTTGGTGCCTAAACCTAAGACCCCCCAGTTGGTGCCTAAACCTAAGACCCCCCAGTTGGTGCCTAAACCTAAGACCCCCCTGTTGGTGCCTAAACCTAAGACCCCCCAGTTGGTGCCTAAACCTAAGACCCCCCTGTTGGTGCCTAAACCTAAAACCCTCTATGGATAATAAAACAGACATTAATAAATAAAAAATGTAAAGAAAAAAATGTAAATTATTTTTTTGGGTGGATAATAATGTTTTAGAAATGTTTTAGAAATAGTGATTTAGTATCTTCATAAACGTTATTCGTCACGGGCTCATTTTGTAAACTTAAATCATCACAAACATAGTTATAAATCCTTAAATATCTCCGGGCGCCGTTATAAATCCTTAAAAATCTCCGGCGCCTTTTTTTCCCTGTTCAGCGCCCATTAAACGATATTTATAATGGAAGTGAATGGGGCGCCCTTTTTGTCCACTTGTCTCATGCGCCCAAATCTACTGCTTCCAGGGAATACGCAATCAAGGTCATCAAGAAGAGGACCCTGGTATCCCGTGGGGGGATGAAACGCGTCATTCTGGAGAGCCGGATCCTAAGAAGCGCATCAGGATGTCCCTTCCTCATCCAAGGAAGGTTTGCTCTCCAGACTCCGGTAAGTTCACCCACTATGGTAAATATCACTGAGTAATGACTGTTACAGTATGAAAGCGAACTCTATGTTCTCTTTTTACAGGATCTGCTAATGATGGGAATGGACCTTGCCCGAGGTGGAGATCTGCATGACCTTCTACGGAACAGAGGACCTCTAGACATAAGCACAGTGAAGTACGTACTAAATATGATTTGTGTCTTGTCTTTATAGGTGTGGCAGGCATAGCACTTGCTATAGAAGCGCTATGCCTGCACGTAGGGCTCAGAGACACTATAAGCGGTTTTAGTTCATGAACACATTCTGAGTGCTTTTAAAAAAAATTGCTCCCTTTCATTTGTATTAAAATGGCAGTAAAAGCATATAAAAATCGATGCGATCGCGTAAAATTGCAAACGTTGACAATTTTAAGGGATCGCATCGATTTTTATGCAATTTTAGAGCGATTTTAATGCAAGTTAGTGGGAGCGTTTTTTAAAAGCACTAAGACTCAGATGATCTGAAAGTGCTCAGAAAAACGCTTATAGTGTGTCTGATCCCTTAGCGGCTTAGAGGGCCCATGTTCTGACTTCTCAGACGCACTGTTAGGGGCAGAGACTCAGGGCCCCAATTGTTGCTGTCAGCAGCCTGAGCCCCATGCTGCAGCCGCTGACACATCACATAGCTCCTAACTGTCCCTCTTTTGAAGGGACAGTCCCTCTTTGAGAACCAAATTCCTCTGTCCCACCTTCTTCCTTATTTGACCCTCTTTCAAGATTGATGTAGAGATCTGCTTGGTATATGTATTTTTCTACTGAAAAATGTGCTTAAAGTGACACTGAAGCGAAAAAAAAAAAAGTATGATATAATGAACTTTGTATAGTGTGGATAATTCATAGAACATTAGTAGCAAAGAAAATAATCTCATTTTTATTTTCAGTTATTAGCTTTTCTTTATAACATTGCATCATTCTCTAATATTTGCCGTTTAAAAACGACACTATATTTTAAACTATGAAACAGAGCAGAGCTAATGACCCTTTGAACTTAACTGAAGTAAAACCTTAAATAAACAGGAAACAGTGAGAGACAGGTTGAGATAAGTGCTTCTGAAACAGCACTGTAACCAACCAAGTTTGGTCAGAGAGCTCAGAGAAGCTCTTTTGCATAGATAATTTCCTGTACTGGAAACAATATGAGACTCCTGTCTGTGCTACCAATGTTTTATAGCTGTACTACACATACAAATTATTATATAATAAGTTTTTATTTTTTTCACTTCAGATTCTATTTTAACTGACTAATGCTGCGTACACACTGGCGACTAAGGTCGTTTGAAACAGCTAATTAACGATCGTTCCGCCAACGATCATTAACACGAACGACATCGGGAAGATGGAAATATCCAACCTGACGGATCGTATCTACCGAGAATCGTTGCAAAACTATAGTGTGTACAGACATCGGCCGAGAACGATCGTTACAAGGGCCAATGCGCCTGCGTTGAATTCTGCTCAGCTTCAGTACTTCCTGTGTAGCGCGGCCGTAAAGATTGTTACATTGCTCATTTCAATTAAACTTTGTTTTCAAGTTAACAATCATATATTTGTATCTATTGTAACTCCATGTCAGTGTTTTTTTTTTTTTTTTTTTTTTTATATAAATATGTACGCAACATTTCCTTCTGATCGTTCTTTTCTGCGAGAACGATAGTTAAAATGTGTATGATGATCGCTGCATCCCATCGTTGCATTCCTATCGTTGCCGTATCGTTCGTCTTTCAATTATCGTTCCTAGCGAACGATAGTTATCGCAAGTGTGTACGTAGCATACACTTTATTCCCAGCAATTAAACTGATGTTTCATATTTTCAAATATCAAGCACAGGTCAGCATTTAAAATGAAGAAAAAATAATGATTATAGAAAGGAACAGTCTGGTTAGAATGATAAAACTACATGTTTTGCTTTTGAAGTGTGGCGGGGGTGTGGTTAGAGGTGTGTCTTAAAGAGGATCTGTACTAAGAAAAAATGCCACTGGGGGGTACTCACCTTGGGAGGGGGAAGCCTCTGGATCGTATCGATGCTTCCTCTTTCCTCCTCTGTCCCACGGTGGTCTCGCCGCAGGTCCAGGAACGGTGGCCATGTAAATAATCACCTTCCAAGCTCCAGCGCAGGCGCAGTAGCGACTCTCAGCTCCGAAATAGGCGGAAATAGCCGATTCCAGTCGGGTCAGCTCTACTGCGCAGGCGCAAGTCTCCTGCCCTTTAGGCCTCGTTCACATTGGGTGCGTTGAAAAACATGTAAAAGCACATGATAAAAAAAGCATGCGTCTCTGTGCGGGTTTCAGTGCGCTGCGCTGCCCTTTTTTACGCATGTTTGGCTTATTGCGGCAGTAGCAGTTGTCAAGAAAGCTTTGTTTTCATATTAAAATGTATTTTTTTTTTGCAATTAGGGGTAAAAAACGCATGCACTTGTATGCGCTAAAAAAGCGCACCGATTCACTTGCACTGATGTTCGCTTTACAGCTCAACGCGCAGAAATGCATGCAACACTATGTTTTTGTAACGCAGCTCAGCGCAGCACATAGATGTAAACCAGGCACACTAATTACATGGGAAAGTCAATACTTTGCAGAACGCACAGCGCAACGCACTGTGAAAAGCGCACAGAAACGGCCCTGTGTGACCGAGGCCTTTATACTTTCCTAGTAGTTCTGGGTCACCACGAGCTATCTGGGCATTACTTGATGTATATGTGGTGGTGGTGTGCTTTGTTGTTTTTGTCGATTTCTTTTATATTTCAGGTTGATGGGGCTGTGAGGCAACAGTGGGCGTTCCTACAGAAAAAGCATGTTGGTCTGGGATTGGTCATCAAGAGGAGTGCGGGAAATACAGCATCCAATGTGAAAGGGCGGTATGGGTTATATAAATGGCTTCTTGGGGGCTGTCTGCAGTTTTAGGAGCAGCCATCTGAACTACCCCCTTGTCGCTGGCACAGATTTGTTTGGTAGTATTTTAGAGTCTCTCATTTAGTATGAGAGGGCTTTGATATTTTTATCTGCTACTTGGTTTGGATCTTTGGAGATTTATTGTTTGGGTAAATTTGCCAACTAATGTGGGTTGGTTTGAATCTCTGAGTTATTGTTTTACACAACTAGGCCTGGTGCACACCAAAAACCGCTAGCAGATCCGCAAAATGCTAGCAGATTTTGAAACGCTTTTTCTTGTTTTTCTGTAGCGTTTCAGCTAGCATTTTGCGTTTTTGGGAAGCGTTTTTGGTGTAGTAGATTTCATGTATTGTTACAGTAAAGCTGTTACTGAACAGCTACTGTAACAAAAAACGCCTGGCAAACCGCTCTAAAGTGCAGTTTTTCAGAGCGGTTTGCGTTTTTCCTATACTTAACATTGAGGCAGAAACGCATCCGCATTCCAAAATCTGCAGCAGCCCGGGAGTATGTGTTTCTGCAAAACGCCTCCCGCTCTGGTGTGCACCAGCCCATTGAAATACATTACCCAAGCGTTTCCACATCCGCAAGCGGATCGCAAACCGTATCCAAACCGCTCTGGTGTGCACTAGGCCCTATTGACTATTAATATTGGTTTCAGTGTTCTGGAACTGAAAGTTAAAAAAGTTGAATAAAACTTTTAAATATTTTATCAATACCCTAATAAAAGCCTGTGACCAGTTTTATATCAAATAAAAAAAAGATTTAACCACTTCAGCCCTCAGTCGTTTTCACTTTATGCATTCGAGCAATGTTCACCTCCCATTTATTAGCCTATAACTTTATCACTACTTATCACAATGAACTGATCTACATCTTGTTTTTTCCGCCACCAATTAGGCTTTCTTTGGGTGGTACATTTTGCTAAGAGCTACCTTACTGTGAATGCACAAATCCATTATTTCTCAGTTCTCGGCCATTGTAGTTTTAAAATAATACATGCCTCCATAATTAAAACCCACGTATTGTATTTGCCCATTTGTCCCGGTTATTACACCATTTAAATTATGTCTCTATCACAATGTATGGTGACAATATTTTATTTGGAAATAAAGGTGCATTTTTTCCATTTTGCATCCATCACTATTTACAAGCTTATAATAAAAAAAAATATAGAAATATTTCATCTTTACATAGATATTTAAAAAAAAGTTTAGACCCTTAGGTAAATATTTACGTGGGGTTTTTTTGTAATTTTTTTTTATTATTATTATTAAACATTTTATTTAGGTATTTTTGGTAGGGTGGGATGTAAATAGTAATTTTTTTAACGTAAATATATGTTTATTTTTTTTTAGGTAGATGTAGTTTTACTTTTTGGCCACAAGATGGCAACTTTAGGTTTGTTTACATGACGTCACTCTAAGCGTAACATGTACGCTTAGAGGGACCTAGGGGGCCGTAGGAGGCAGAAAAAGCGAGGCTTCCGAGAGAAGCGGTCGCTTTTTCTGCGGGGGAGAGGAATCAGTGATTGGGTACCATGGCCTGATTCATTGATTCCTGGGCTAATGATTCGCGGCCGGGAGCGCGTGTGCACGTGCCTGATCAGCCGAGGGAACGCACATGGCCTCCTGGACGTAGCTTCTACATCCAGGAGGCTTAAATGGTTAATATATTTAATCAACAGCATGAGTTTTTTAATGGGGTAAAGTTTATTAAAAGTATAAGTAAATGGTACCTGAATTCCCAGGCACATGAGACTCACCTGTATTTCTATTTACAGATTCTATGCTGCGGAGATCGTCTGCGCCCTCCAGTACCTCCATTCTAAGGGCTACATTCACAGGTAAGTTACCCCTTTCCCATGTGCAACAATCCCCCTTCCATATGTAGGTAACCCCTTCTATGTGCAGCTACCCTTTTCCACAAGTAACTATGTGCAGCTACCCAGGGCTGGGCTGAGGCAGAGGCTGGATAGGCTCCAGCCTCTGAGCACAGAGCTGTGAGGGCACGGGGAGCCCAACTACTTTCCTCCCTCCCTCTCCTCAGGCCCCCTGCCTGTCACTGTTTAGCAGCATGTGCGCTCACCCCATCTGCAGCATTATGGAGTGCAGAGGGAGAGGATTACAAGCAGCAAGCACTCACCTCCTCTGGGTTCCAGGTGCTGGAGGTCCTGTCTGTATTCTCTGCACCACCACCGCTCTGTACTTCCTGCTTCTCAGAACAGAAACTAGAGCCCAATCTGAGAAGCAAGGAGTACAAGGCAACAGCAGTGTAGAAAAGACAGAAAGTATCTCCAGCACCTGGTCCACTTCACAATGCTGCTGATGGGGAGGTGGGCTTCCTGTTAGTGTATGGGGGCACATCTGGCTATTATTCTGGGGAGTGGGCAGCCTGATCCTAGGGGCACACCTGGCTACTACTGTTGAAAGGGCTGACTAATACTGGGAGCACATCTGGCTATTAGGGAAGGGGGTGCACTTTAGAATGTCCACAACTGTGCTGGAAAACCTTGTTCCAGCCCTGCAATTACACCCTTCCATATGCAACAGTTCTCCTTCCATGTGCAGCTTTCCCTTTCCTTGTGCAACAGTCCTCCTTCCATGTGCAGCACTCCCATTTGCATGTGCAGCTACCCCCTTCCATGTGCAGCAGTCCCCCCTTTTAGTATACAGTCCACATTTGCAGTAGACCAATTCTATGTGGACTCTCCCCACGGCTGAATGTAATCTCCACATGGGCAATATTACAGTAAGTTCCTGAATAAGGACCCATGGGACTAATTCACAAAGCTTTTCTGTTGCATTAACTCACCTTACTTATTAAAGCGGACCCAAACCAAACATTTTTTTAATTCAAAATATTTAGTTGCACCACTCTGACACATACAAATATAAATAAACACTCCTTCACGCCTATGAGCATTTCAGTGCATGCTTTTTACCCTTCTCTTTGCATACCTTGGGTAATACAGGTGGCAGCCATTAGCAATTCCTCCTTTGCTGGACACCATCTACTCCACCAGTTTGCCGGATTATTTGCCGGCAATATGAAAGGAAGGGAGGGGTTTCTCCAATAAAAGTAAAATAGTTTATATTTGTCACCATGCAGCTGAAAAAAGGCTGCAATTTATTATTATAATTTAGAAAATAGATTTTATTTCTGAAATCTTGTATTTTTAGTTTGGGCCCACTTTAACTAACTTATCTCTGCTTAAATTTACTTAACTCATGGTTTATCTCTCCGTATCTGTTTATCTTATGCATTAGCTCTCCTTAAGGTGCGTACACACGCACTACCAGCGGCAATGACTGATCCGCTGGACCCTCCCGCCGGGCGGATGTTCAGCCGACAGTATTGCGTGTGTACGCACTGTCGGCGGACTGATTTAGCGGTCAGCGGATCGTTCAGAAACAGCCTTATCAGTCCGCCGACTCCGCGTACACACGCACTACTGTCGGTTGAACGTCCGCCCAGCGGGAGGGTCCAGCGGATCAGTCGCTGCCGCTGGTAGTGCAGGTGTATGCACCTTTACAGTTAGGGGCCTATCACACATCAGAATTCATAGAGCGTTTTCTGAATTCGCATTCGCCACACTCCTAATGGAAATCAATGGCACCACACTAAATGTTTTGCGATTTAACACAAATTCTTGCATTTGATTTGTCTGCAGATAAAAAAAAAGGCCTACATGCATGAATTTTTTCCCGACAAACATGGGAATCCCATATCATGCAAGTCAATGGATATGCAAATTAAAAGTTAATTACATACAAATTCATGTTAATGAACTCCATGAATACACATGGCAAACAACATAATATGAAAATTTGCATATAAAACGTAAAAAACAAAAACAAAAAAAGAAGACTGATAAGGAAAAACACAAAATGCAGAATCACAAATACAAAAAAGGGTCCATAAATGGTCCATAAATCACAGGGATAAGCGTGAAGACACCCTTTAGGGTAAAAAAAAAGTAAGCTTAGTGAATGATCCCCCTTGTGAGTTATCTCCTTATCTGAATATCACCTTGTTTATAAAATAACTTTGTAGTGCTCAGCAAGCATGCAAATCACTCAAAGTGAAGGATTAAGTGAATGTTAAAAGTTTGGTATTACTTGTTCCCTGTTTTTACATATTTTTTTACTTACTAGATGATAAAAGGGTATTGTTCCATTAAGGTGAGAAAACAATAAGGAGTGATAACTTATGACAAAAGCTTAGTACATTAGGGTGGCAGATTAATTTCTGATTGGTTGCTGCTGTAGGCTGCTACATTGTTATCTGTCCTTTTACAGGAACCGCAGTGCATTACATGTTATATTGATAACTTACAATATGTCACAGTTGTATGACAGAATGTCTGTTTTACAGGGACATTAAGCCCGCGAATATCCTTCTGGATGGTACTGGCCATATCAAGTTGGCGGACTTTGGGCTGGCGATGGAGGAAACCACATCCAGGATATGTGTCGGCACCCGAGACTACATGGCCCCAGAGATGAGGCAACGCCTGGAATACGACGCTGCAGTGGATTGGTACTCCTTCGGCGTGGTCCTCTACGAGATGGTAAGTGGTATGTCACGTGATCCCGACAGTGTGTACTTGGACTACGTCACCCGGGACCTCCTTACAAAGGTTAGTATATTATTACAAAAGTTAGTATAGCAAATATTGCAGAAAATATACGTTTATTTCATTTACTTTTAATGTTTTATTATTTTTCAGCTCCTCTGGGCAGATCCACGTGTGCGCCTGGGAGCCAACGGCGACATCAGAAGACACGCATTCTTCAGAGGCATCAACTGGGTGGCGCTGGAAGGACTTCATATGGTGCCACCAATCATCCCTGAACAAGTAAGCATGGAGACCTGAAATACTATAAACTCTACCTATGAAAACGGTAGCTAAATCTTTTCTCTCATTGCAGCCCCCAGAGACGGCGAACCTCCCTCACAGGACACTTCAGGAAATGATGACAGCAATCGGTGAGGACCAGATGGACCCAACTGGACCAGAGGACCAGCAGCTTCTCCAGGTATTCTCTTTTCAGGGCAGAGAAGGGCAGAGCCGGCTCGTGGACCCCGACTGTTGGAACCTCAAGGCCTTGGAACCCTGGCAGGAGCGCAGACTGTGGCACATGGTACGGATTTAGCACATTTAGCATATATGTTTCTGTCTGGTGCATGTATTTGTTTAGCTAATTACTCTTTATTCCTGTTTCTCCATCCTTAGAGGACCTGTGTCGTGAAGCTCGCCAGATGTGACTGAGGAAATGATGACAGCGGTGGACGAAGCTTTGTGCTCAGGACTGACAACATGTCGGTAAGATTTCTCATCTCTTTACACAAGAAATACAGGGAATAACAAACACACCTTGGGCTCAATTCTCACAGAAGTTGGGCTACTGAAAAATGTAACAACTGTTCTCCTCCCCGCCTTTGTTAGCAGGCTCAGATTTACCTCACAGGAGCCTACAAGCACAAATGTCCTGGCACCTTAGACATAGCCCTCCATGAACCTACAAGCCCCCACCGAACCATACCACATGTCGGCTGGCTGGCTTAGCTGTCACTTTTCCCTTATTTTGCTTGCCCGTCATAGGTAGCTACAGTTGCAGCTTTGCGACACGATTGACCAGCCAACTCGATTATGCTATCCAATCTGATAAAAATCGGTGCTGCAACAAGCGTGCCCGATTGGCTATTTTGACAGATTTTGAGCCAAAATCGGTCAAATGTATCAGACTGGGAAATCTCTGGCCGATGGGGTGCATCGAGGTAATGGTGTGCGATATCAGGACCAGATCAAATGAAATCTGATTGGTTAGTACAAGTGAATGCACTAAAAATGTTTTTGTTTGTTATTCATCTTGATAAATGAGCCCCAGTGAACATTATTTCTTGCTAACACCATATTACTGTTTTTTCTTCCATAGAAGACCTCTGTGCGGAAGAAGACCAGACGATGACGGACCCAGAAACCAGAGGTGACAGATGAGGGACCTGGAGGCATCGTCCAACAGAAGAGGACATCGGGGTAAGTCCTTTTCTTCTTCCCTTTGACAGACATACACTGACTGAGAAACACACATTGGGCTCAGCTCATAAAGAATGGGAGTTATTGGAAATAACAGCTTTTTTTCTTCTTAGCTATCTTAAAAGTTCTTCAACAAACATCTGTTTATTTTATCTCCAGTCCCCTGCTGGAGATAGAATAACGCTGTTATCATTTCATCTAACTCCCATTCTTTGTGACTTGTGCTCCATGACCGGTATACGCCAACACTGTCTGACATTCACCACAAGACACAGACACACAGGAGCTGATTTACTAACACAGTTGCAGTAAAAACTGGAGCAACATAGATTCAGCTGCTTGGAGCAACCAATAAGATAGCGTGTTTCCTCCAGCAGCTGAACCATGATTGGCTGGCTGCACTGTTTAACTGCTCCAGTATTCTTTACTGCAGTGTTGGTAAATCAGCCCTTTGGACATTCACTGACTGACAAACACTGACAGATTTAGCTCGACTCTTACAGACCAACATTCATAGGGGCTGATTCATCAAGATGGGTGAAAAAAACTGGAGGAACCAATTAGCTTCCAGCTGCTAAGTGCAGGAAAGGCTCTGAATGGCAGCTCAGGCTACCTGCCTCACTTTTGCTCCAGTTTTCTTTCAGTTTTCTTTCTTTCTTGATAAATGAGCCCCACTGACTGCAGAGATGTAGGGAAAGTTAGATTCCATTCACAGACAGGGCAGTAGTTTAGAGAGTAGCTAGGGACACACACACACACACACACACACACTAAGGCATAGGAGATGATGATGACTAGCATCAGTTAGTATAGGTTAGTGATAGTGTAGAGTAGGTCCTGCCCCATGAGAGCCTACCTTGTCGCTGGTGGGCAGGCTTACGGTCTTTTTGGTCAAAAATGCATGTTTAAATTATCAAATTGGGTAATGCCAGACACACACAGCCAGATTTGTTTCTGATTGGCTAGTAGTAGGTCAACAAAATGTTCCAACATTGCTTAGTGCCCCACCCAACTGAATGCAATCTTATGCCTGGCTATATAATATGGGGGGGGGGGGGTTACCATTCATAATTAAGCTACCATTTGGATTCAATGACTGTCATCTCATGTCTATATGCTCTATTCTATCGAGATGACTTTCTTCTGCATACAGCTGTTTTCTTGCTTATTTGAGAAAAACTGGGCAACCTTTAGGCAGCTGGGCCTTTTTTATAGTGTGAAGTGGGTAATAATAGAATTGCTTATTGGTTGAACAGGAGAAGCTGTATAACCCGTATGGTGGATGGGGTTATTGCTTTCATCACAGAATTGCATTTTTGGCCAAGATGATTAACCAAAGGGCTCTTAGCTGTGTAAAATATGAAATAAAGGTGCTCAATGGGGCCCAAGTTCCAACATGCCTCAAAAGTGATAACGTTATAGAAAAGCAGCCATGATGCCTACTGACTCCTTTTATTTCCTGCTCGGTCTGTCTATATTCAGCCTGAAGGCTAGCAGGAGCATGGTGCTCTTCACAGGCTAGGATAGGTCTAGCAACAGGGAGAATTTTCATTGGTCCACCATGAACCAATCAGAATTATCCCTGTTGCTGAGGATTCCCATTGGTCTTTTGCAGTCCAATGGCGATCTCTATGCTTATTCCCGCTGCTGGGCTGTGTAGGAGAGATCGATCGGCAGCGGGATATGTATTATGTCACGGTAGTGATCGAAACGGGCGAAGCGGATGCGCTACTAGCCTAGTGAGAACGGTCAGTATTCGTTCTCATAAGCTTTCATGGCATACATTTTCCTGTCTGGTCCGGGAAAATGTGACAAGTTCGGACTCTACGTTCCACTTGCGTTACGCTGCAAGCGAATACATTTTTTTATTAACATTCGGCGGATTAGGTGGAGACGGATCCTATTTTTAACATTAGAATCCACTTCCTGCACTAAGTGGAGCATTAATAGGCATTACTGCAATGATAAAACACCACAGGAGAGGTTAGTGTAATAAAGTAAAAATAGGATATTTAAAAATTGCAATTCTTGTAGAGATGATGGGAGAGTCGGACCACTGGTCAGATTCTTCTCCAGCACAGATTCTCAGTAAGGTCTAGAATCCCTGTGTAAAAATGATGTCTCATGCTCTTTCACAATTTCAGCCCATTGATTTCTGGCACTGTCATCTTGGAATATGCCCATGCAATCAGGGAAGAAAAAAATTATCTGATGGTCATTCCGTATATTCAGGTAGCAAGCTGGCATACTTGAAATGAAGGCGTCTGAAAAAAAGGGCGCAGAGGTTTGCCGCTAGTAAAATATTGCTGCAATTAGCAATATTTTACTGATGGTTAAACGTAATCCTACTCCCACACAGAACCCTCCCCTGGTGGTGCCTAACCCTAAGACCCCCCCCCCCTGTGGAAGACCCCTCCTAGTGCCTAACCCTAAGACCCCCCTGGTGGTGCCTAACCTTAAAGGAAACCCAAAGTGACATGTGACATGATGAGATAGACATGTGTATGTACAGTGCTTAGCACTCAAATAACTATGCTGTGTTCCTTTTTTTCCCCTCTGCCTGAAAGAGTTAAATATCAGGTATGTAAGTGGCTGACTCAGACCTGACTCCGACAGGAAGGGACTACAGTGTGACCCTCACTGAAAATGGCTTCTGAGAGCAAGAAATAGGTAAAAAAAAGGGGGAATTTCTTATCAGTCAGGGTCACGCTGCAGTCACTTCCTGTCTGAGCATAAGTTATTTGTGTGCTAGGCACTGTACAAACAAATGTCTATCGCATCATGTCACATGTCACTTCGGGTATCCTTTAACCCATTCGCGTTCCGTCGTTTTCACTTGAGCAATGTTCACCTCCCATTGATTAGCCTATAACTTTATCACTACTTATCACAATGAACTGATCTATATCTTGTTTTTTCCGCCACCAATTAGGCTTTCTTTGAGGGGTACATTTTGCTAAGAGCCACTTTACTGTAAATGCATCTTAACAGGAAGAATAAGAAAAAAACGGAAAAAATTCATTATTTCTCAGTTTTCAGCCATTATAGTTTTAAAATAATACATGCCTCCATAATTAAAACTCACGTATTGTATTTGCCCATATGTCCCGGTTATTATACCGTTAAAATGATGTCCCTATCACAATGTATGGCGACAATATTTTATTTGGAAATAAAGGTGCATTTTTTCCGTTTTGCATCTATCACTATTTACAAGTTTCAAATAAAAAAAAATATAGAAATATTTCATCTTTACATTGATATTTAAAAAGTTTAGACCCTTCGGTAAATATTTACATGTTTTTTTTTATTGTAATGTTTTGTTTTGTTTTTTATATTAAACATTTTATTTGGGTATTTTTGGGAGGGTGGGATGTAAACAATAGTTTTATAATGTAAATGTGTCTTAAGTTTTATTTTTTTTACTTTTAGTTGTAGTTTTACTTTTTGGCCACAAGATGGCGGCAATGGAGTTTGTTTACATGACGTCACTCTAAGCGTAACATACGCTTAGAGAGACGAATGGGGGAGGCAACAGCCAGAAAAAGCTAAGCTTCCGAGAGAAGCTGTCGCTTTTTCAGCGGGGGAGAGGAATCAGTGATCGGGCACCATAGCCCGATTCACTGATTGCCTGGCTAACGAACCGCAGGCCGGGAGCGCGCATGGTTCCTGGACGTAGTTTCTACGTCCAGGAACTAAAGTAGGTTAAGCACCCCTACCCAGTGGTACCTAACCCTAGCCCCTCTCCTAACCAGGCACCAGGGGTTTGTAGTAAAGAAAATTGCAGCATTGCATAGTGGAAAACAGAAACAGCAGACCCAGAATGTTGTAGTTGCCTCCTCAAGTGTGTACAGGTGTTCCCTGACGTCCGCTGAGAACATTTTAACAATTGAACATGCTAGAAATTCATACCCACTGGCTATTGTCATGTATCACTGCTGGCACTGGCAGCTTGGTCCCTGCATTTCTGAAGTGGTGCACATGCTCCGTACGTCATGCGTGACCCCAGTGCACGCGCTCCACTAGGGTCACCCAGAGAACTATTAATCAGGTAGAAGAGCCGCCCAGGAAGAGTGGAGGACCGTAGTTGTAAAGCGCAGGTGTCCGCTGTGTACAGAAACTATCGGAGGAGAAGAGGACCATGTGTGGAGCTGCAGGACCAGAGCAAGGGAGAGAGGAGCGCAGCAAAATACGCGAGTATTATGTTACAGCGAAGCGGATGCGGCAACTAGCCTAGAGAGGACAGTATCTGTTCTCATACGCTTTCATGACATAGATTTTCCTGTCCGGTCAAATGTGCCAAGTTCAGACTCTACGTTTCACTTAGCGTTCTGCTTGCCCCTGCCTCTCCCCTCCCCTCTCAGGGAACCTAAACTGAGAAAGATGTGGATTTTTCCTTTCAAAATAATACCAGTTGCCTGACTCTCCTGCTGATCCTGTGTCTCTAATACTTTCAGCCACAGCCCCTCAACAAACATGCAGATCAGGTGCTCTGACAGAAGTCAGACTGGATTAGCTGCATGCTTGTTTCAGGTGTGAGATTCAGCCACTACTGCAGCTAAAGAGATCTGCAGGGCTGCCAGGCAACTGGTATTGTTTAAAAGGAAAAATCCATATCCCTCTCAGTTTAGGTTCCCTTTAATTAAATCCTAACTAAAGTCAGCAGTAATACTATGTACGCACGTCACGATTTTACCAACAATTTTTTGCGCAACAAGTGGTTGTTTCCTTGATATTGCAACGGGAGTACAGGCACACGACCAACAAAACATCTCTTAGCGTTTTGCCTCAATTACAACCGTCACGGCCGATTGGATGGTTAAGATCCCTGACGACTCCCGCAAAAAGAACCGCGATCGCCTCGTTCACTCCCAACAGGTAAATCGCGCTTAGCCC
Organism: Hyperolius riggenbachi; assembly: GCF_040937935.1. Lineage (NCBI taxonomy): Eukaryota > Metazoa > Chordata > Amphibia > Anura > Hyperoliidae > Hyperolius > Hyperolius riggenbachi. The sequence goes on from NC_090651.1 coordinate 102,034,902, forward strand.
ACCGGCAGTAAGAAGCGTCGCTAACGACCATCGTTGAGGGGGCATCGCTGGACCTGTCGGATGGAAAGTTTGGAGCTTAATTCATAGCTTTGGCTGCCTGGGCAGATGAGGACAGCTGTAGGTCGCTGAAGATGTATGGACCAACACAATAGCCATTTGCTTTTTTTTCCCCTTTCAAACTTTTCAGTGCATACTTATTGTTTTAAATGCATGTTACAGTAAGCTGTGCCTGAACTGGCTTTACAAAACATCCAGTGTAGAATAGTAAGTAAAGATGCAGCTTATTATTTTTATGGAGAGAGAGAGAGAGAGAGAGAGAAGAGAGAGAGAGAAGAGAGAGAAGAGAGAGAAGAGAGAGAAGAGAGAGAGAGAGAGAGAGAGAGAGAGAGAGAGAGAGAGAGAGAGAGAGAGAGAGAGAGAGAGAGAGAGAGAAGAAATGTATAAGAAAAGACAGATGGTAATTAAATGCCTCAGTTTGTTGTACAGCTGAGTGATAGAAATGACCTCTTGCAAATGAGAGGAAAGAGTGAGGTGTGGTCGTAATTTACCCACCATAAGAAAATGCCAGCAATGGGAAACCTGCCCGTGTTCTATTACAGAAATGAAAAACTCCCAGCTGAAAACCAGGGCAAAGGACAGGTGAGAATGGCAGAAATAAAAAAGGAAAAGAATTGTATTATTGAAAATTCTATACTGTACTGTGTTTATCTGAAGTGTCTACAGTAGCAAAATATGTGACCCGGAGCAACAGCTCCACCTAGTGACCCAGTTTTGAAAAGGCTTCACACTCATGAGAAAGCTGAACTGCAAGACGTATTGAAAGAGGGGCATAACTACAAATGATGGGGACCACCGGAAAATTTTTTGATGGAGCCCCCCATTGTTTCCACCCTTTCCTTTGTCTACCCCTGGTGATGGTCACAGCTTGAAGGGCCATCTTGCAAGGGTCATAAATCAAGTGTGGCCATCATATGATCATAATCTTTACACCCATAACAAGTGTAGCCACAAAAAAAGGTTGATCTGAAGGACGGATCGCTTTATTGGAGGGGGTGAAGTAGTGGTTGGGCCCCCCTTACAGCTCTGGGCTCCCCTGCAGTGGCAGGGACTGATCGCCTGTAGTTACGCCCATGGCCACTTCTTTCCATGTGTTATAAAATACAGGCAGTGCAGTGTTCTCCCCTGGCACTATTAGTCTGATGCTCCATCCGGCTAATTTTGGTGAGCACCCGGCTGTCATTGGCCACCTCCTCACCCTCCTCCTGTGCTGTAAGCAGAGTTTTACCAGCACTGCATTTCCCTGATGCGTCCCACCCGGCTACTTTTTCATGCCACCTGGTAAAAAAAAATTGGAGAAGAACACTGCAGTCCCCTACTTTCAAACAACTTGAGTTACAACAAAAGTTGTCTTCGTGCACAAAATATTAAATACTGTTTTTGTTATTACATCACAGTATTGTATAAATGGTAGTAAGTACTTGAAAACATATTAAAAGCATATTTAAAAAACAACAACAAAAAAACATTTTTTGGGGTGAGGGGGGCAGCACTGGAAGGAGGCAGGGAAGACTCAGCAGGATCCAGAGCCTTCCCTCTCTATAGATAAGTATCTGACTTTTTTTGTTTTCTGTCACTACAGATTTGCTTTAAAGAGGATCTGTAACAAAAATAAACAGCCCCTGGAGGGTACTTACCTTAGGAGGGGGAAGCCTCGGGATCCTAATGAGGCTTACCCCGTCCTCTTCCCCCTCTGTGATCCTCCCCCCCTGAAAAAACAGGTGCATGTAGAGGCGTAATATTTACCTTTCAGCTCCAGCGCAGGCACAGTAGCGGCTTTCTGAAGGCCTCCGGTGGAAATAGGGTCTGCCGGACTGTGCGACTCGCGCCTGCGCAGTAGAGTAGAAAGTATCGAGCTTCGGCAATTTTTTCAGTAAATACTTACATTGCCGCTTTTCAGGGCTGCCAGCGCTGGATGCCGGAAGACAAAGAGGATGGAGGGGCCTCCGGGGGCTGGTTTTTTTTTTGTTGCAGATCCTCTAAGGCTAGGCATCAGGGAGGGTGTTTGCACCAGGGAGGTTAAGGTTAGGCGTCAGAAAGGGGGGGGGGGGGGTTGCGCCGGGGGGAGTTAGGGTGCGGTTAAGATTAAGTGTCAGAAAGGGGCAGGGGTGTTAAACAGTCATCAGGGGAAGTGGTTAGGGTTAGTTGGTAGATGTTACCAATATTCTATTATCGGCTATTTACCAGCACACACATTTTGCAGCTTTCTTATCCTTTACATTGGAGCGCAATTGTTCCAAAAATGCTGCAGGACCCACACTTGCAATTTGGCCAATTTGCAGTCACCCCTGTGGGTTCACCACAAAGTACTTTCATCGGTATAGTCCTTTTCGGGAATAACCGGCAATTCCAAAGCACGGCTGAAATCACTTTAGTGGGTCCCAGGCTTTAGAATGTTTGTAACCACATAACTTAAGAGAAACCGTAACCAAGAATTGAACTTCACCTCAATCAGTAGCTAATACCCTCTTTCCCAGGAGAAATCTTTTCCTGTTCACAAACAGATCATCAGGTGTCTCTGTATGGCTAATATTGTGGTGAAACCCCTCCTACAGTGTGATGTCAGGACCATGGTTCTGACATCACACTGTGGGAAATAACAGGTGGTTTCAACTGCCAAAAAAGCAGCATATCCTTCCCCTGACATCACCTCCCAGCAGTAAAAATGTCACCATGTAATAAATGTCAGAATGTAAATTAGGGAGAGGAAATATTTCACAATGGGCAAACCCTGACTACATCATTTATACATAATTATGTATAATGTATATAACCGAGAATTAAACTTCATCCCAATCAGTAGGGAATACCCCTTTTCCAATGAGAAATCTTTACCCAGGGATGTGGAGTCTGTACAAAAATCTTCTGACTCCTCAGTTTAGTATTCCACCGACTCAGACTCCTCTAATTTGCATATTACAATCTTGTTGATTGAAAATATGTAGATTAAAAAGACATCAAATCAATGCCAATGCTTAGGAATTTTAAAGCTGTGTTGAGATGGCATCTTTTGGGAACAAAAAGCTCCTGGCCAGGAAGCTGACACTTTACCCATTTCAGCCATCTTGGCCCGTCATTGCCAACGTGCAAGCCTCAGCATCAGGGCTGGAGCTACCATAGGAAAAAATGGGCAATTGCCCCAGGGCCCCAGAGCCTGTAGGGGCCCCCAAGTTGTCCCTCCGCCATCTTAACTGTTGCTCCCCAGGGACACTCTTGCAGAGTATGTTAAGTTGGGAGGTGATTGGGGGAGGGTCAGCAGCCAGCTCAGGGACCCAGGAGGGAAATTTAGCTGCAACAAAGGGCCTCTAATGACGCTTTTTGGTCAGGGGTGTCTGTTGGTAGGCCCCCAGGCTAATTTTGCCCTAGGGCCCAATTGTTACTTGAACCGGCCCTGCCCAGCATGTCGTCTATATAAGATTCACAGGAGCCCCATATAAGCCGGGTTCCAGTGTGTAGCCTGGCCACCTGGCAGAAAAAGGCTTCTAGCTTTCTATATCTGATAGAGAAAAGGCCAAGGCCATGTTCTGCAGTCAGGTGGAACTATGCACCGGAACCCATCTGATACGGCTTCCAGTGAATCTTGTTAGACAGACAATGTGTGTTTTTTTATTTTCACCAGAGAGGTATTTTAACTAAATTTAGGCTATTACTGTAGAGTAGCTGTTAAAGAGACTCTGAAGCGAGAATAAATCTCGCTTCAGAGCTCATAGTTAGCAGGGGCATGTGTGCCCCTGCTAAAACGCTGCTATCCCGCGGCTAAACGGGGGTCCCTTCGCCCCCAAACCCACCCCCGCAAACCTTGGTCGTAGACTTGGTCGTAAATCTTCTCTTCCTGGAGGCAGGGCTAATGGCTGCAGCCCTGCCTCCAGTCGCGTCTATCAGACGCGCATCGCCGCCTCTCCCCCGCCCCTCTCAGTGAAGGAAGACTGAGAGGGGCGGGGGAGAGGCGGAGATACGCGTCTGACAGATGCGCGTGGGGCAGGGCTGCGGCGGTTAGCCCTGCCCCAATGCGGAAGCGCTCCCCTGCTGTACGGAGGGGATTTGGGGGTGAAGGGACCCCCGTTAAGCCGTGGGATAGCGGCGTTTTAGCAGGGGCACACATGCCCCTGCTAACTATGAGGTCTCTTTAAATAGAAATCAAAACTAGTCCTTGGTAAGAGTACTTGTAGAGTGTCAGACAGGAAGAAATAACATCCATCAGGCCCCAGGCAATCTAGCTGTGGGTACCATAAGCGGTACAATTTTTTCCAGGGCTGTGGAGTCAGTACAAAAATCCACCGACTCCGACTCCTCTAATTTGCATATTACAATCTTGTTGATTGAAAGTATGTAACATGAAATTCGTCTCTTAACTGTCAACGCTTAGGAATTTTAAAAGACAACTGAAATGAGAAGGATATGGAGACTGCCATATGTATTCCCTTTAGTAATAGACTAAAACTAGTCCTTGGTAAGAGTACCTGTAAAAGGTACAGACTGGAACAAAGAACATCTATCAGGCCCTAGGCTATGTAAGTGTGGGTACATGTAAGAGTGATGTGCAGGTACTCTGCACGGGAATAAGGAGATTCTTCCTCTGTTACACATTCTTCATGTACAATCTGAACCAGGTTTATGGGTGATAGACAACACCTCTGTGTTTAATGTGCACAACATTCTCAGTGGATTCCCTGCAGCTCTGTGGAGAGTGCATATGTAGAGTATAGTACTACTGTGTAACAAAGTAAACCTGAAAATAAACCTGAGACAGATGAAATTAAAGTTTTATACATGCCTGGGGCTTCCTCCAGCCCCCTTCAGGCTAATAAGTCCCTCGCTGTCCTCCTCTGCCACCTGGATCTTCTGGTGAGTCCAGGTACTTGAGCCAGTCTGGCGTAGTGCGCATGCACACACTCCGCCGCCGGGAGAGTACTAAACCTGCGCAGCACTATTGCACAGGTGCAGAACGCTCCTGGCTGTGTTAGCGGCATGCGGCCGGACTGTGCTGACTGGCTGAATTACCGGGACTCATAGCAGAAGATCCAGGTGGTGGAGGAGGACAGCGACTTGATTAGCCTGAAAGGGGCTGGAGGAAGGCCCAGGAATGTATAAACCTTTTCTTTTCATCAGTCTCAGGTACCCTTTAATTCGTAGTTACCAAACCAAATTTTAACATAGCAAATTATTTGATTTCAGGAGCATAACTCGGCATAACTTTGCATAGCTCGGCATCAACGCATAATTATTTCCATCTCATTGACCATCTCTATTAGTGACATGGCTACACATCAGGCTTTATTCTTACAGCATAGATGTTATTCCGTATATATATAAGAGATTCCTGTGTACACATCATATATACAGTCACAATCAGATGTGTATATCTGACTTTAAAAATACAGGAACTGCTTTATTGAAGCAGCACAAGTAACTCATTTTGATGCACCTTTAATGATCAAATTGTACAGAAAACTGTGCAGAGTGTTGTGAATATCAATTTAAAACATTTCTTTGGTCGATTGGATTAGAAAATTTTATCAATCCGTCAGTTGGATTTTAGGATCGTATCTTGTGATGATCCGCTCAGCTGGCTGCACTGGCAGACAGCTGTTTGACCATTCCTCTAGTCTGTGGGCTGCATGTCTCTGGAAGAGAGACCTGTCTTTCCATTGCAAGTTTCTGGTCTGTTCTGCTGCTGAGGAATTTGCATACATTCGTTATGCAAATCCCCTACCTGCCTCCTTTGATGACTGGCAGTATAAAGCTATGTTTCCCAGAGTCCTTTGCTGGTCATTCCTTCAGGGTTTGTAGTAAACACTCCTTGAGTGTCAGCCATGCTACTTCTTGTTAAAGTTATCTTAGAGTAATTCTTGGGACTGCACTAGGCAGGGTCCCTAGTGCAGTTAGGATTGCATATCTGTTTTGTTTGTCTGTTGCGATTGTCCTGTCCCAGCGGTGGTCGACAGGAAATCGTTCTGATCTTTGTTCTTGGAGTGTAAGCTGGAGCAGCGGTTGCTACCGGCTACCTCATCTATCTGTCGTGTTTGGATCGCACAAGCCTCTAGCGGTAGCGGCTGTGGATCCTTCTGATCTTTGTTCTTGGAGTATAGCTGGAGCAGCGGTTGCTACCAGCTATCTCATCTGATCTGTCTTGCCTGGATCGCACTCGCCTTGCGCTAGTGCTGTGGATCCTTCTGTTCTGTCTTCCTGGATCGCACTAGCCTCTAGCGCTAGCGCTGTGGATCCTTCTGATCTGTTTTCTTGTTCCTGAGTTTAGATCGCACTAGCCGCTAGCGTTAGCGGCTGTGGATCTTTCTGATCTGTGTTCCTGCTTGGATCACACTTGCTCTGGTGGAAGAGCGGTGGATCTTTTCTGCCTAGTTCTTGTTTCTCGTTTGTCTGTCTTGTCTGATACGGGCGCTTGCCGTAGGCTCGGTGAGGTAACCGTTAAGCAAGCGTTCACGTTCTGTTTTGTGTTTGTCTGTCGGTGGTTAGTTAGGCGTGCTTGTCTCTGTTGTGCTTAACACGCGGAGACCGCGCATAAACGCGTTCGCTGTTGCGAATGAGTGCGGTGTTCGCGTTTAGTTAGCGTTTGTTATTTTCTTTATCATTCTCATTGTATTATTTGCTGTGCCTTTGCTCCTCGTGTTCTGTTCTAGTCTGTCTTGTGTCACTTGTGGCGATCGCCTTTCTCGCGATCGCGTTCCTACTTTTTGTTTCTGCTGATGTGTGTTCACCGTCGCAGGGTCGCGACTAGATTGGTGAACACACATTCGTCCTGTCCCTGTGCTCTTTCTCTTTATGGGCTGTTCAGCCCCGCATTGTCTTGATCTGTACAATCCCCATCTGGCATCTGTGGCCGTGCAGCGATTGTACTCGTCTGCACTCCACAACGCCATCTGCCGGTGGGAATTGCCCTCTGCTGGTGCATTGCACCTAGCCTGGGTTCACCCAATTATACGCTTGTGGAAGGTTTTCGCTGTATCAGTGCGCATCTCGTGCGCTGACCACGAAAACGATCCCGCAAACGTTACATATCTGAGGAGAGAATGCGATATTTGACCCGTTTTTTAAAACAATCAATTACCTTCTGATTACTTACGATTGTAGAAAATGTGTCAAAAGATCTCATCTGATGAAAAGAATTGTACCATTAAAGGGGACAGCCAAACTGAGAAGAGCAGAGTACTGCACATACAGGAGAAGACAGCATGACTCATCATAAGGGACAGTGTAAAGGTGGAGTTAGCAGAAAGGCTGAGCGAAACTTCAGGTCCAACCATGCTATGCCACATTTCGACACAATTTTTCACTGGCTGGATCAGGAGGTGGAAACATTTCTCAGGGAAAGAACACTTCTCTTTCAGAATATAGCAGTAAATATTTGAAACCACTACAAGCAGCATCCATTGTTGAGACTGCTTGCCAGTCGCCACAAGGCATCACCCCTGGGCAATAGCGCATATGTCAAAGTATTCCACTGAATACGTTCACTACAAACCAGTTAAACGACAAGTGACCTCACTCATTTTACTGCCTAACAACAGCCTGCTTTACAAATAACACCAACAAATATTTGCACGCAGAAAAAGGCTTTTTACAGCCTTGTTACCTGAAGATAATCTAAAAATAAAGAGTTTCGGTTTCGCTGTCAGGCCACTGCGCCTGCGCGGCTCTGTCCACGCGTATCCTTCTTCGCGTTCCAGTCCCCAATAGCGCTATTGCAGACTGGAATGCGTAAAAAGGATACATTTGTCAGGTCCTCCACGGCGTATCATGGAAGACCGGCGCAGGACAGGATGGCTGCAAGGGGCTTGCAGAAGCCCCAGGTGGGTGAAACTCTTTATTTTTAGATTATCTTCAGTTCTGATTTAAAGGAGTACTTAAGTCTAAAAAAAAAAAAATATTTACTCACCCGGGGCATCCCTCAGCCCCCTGAAGCTGGATGGTGCCCTCGCAGCCCCGCTCCGATCGTCCTGTCCCCGCCGGCGGCTACTTCCGGGTTCCGCATTTTCCGCGTTCCCAACCGCTATACCACCCTCTATGCTGCTATAGCAGCATAGAGGGTGATATAGCGGCTAGGAACGCGGAAAATCACTCGCGTTCCCAGCCTGTCGGCGGCTGTCGCCGAACCCGGAAGTAGTCGCCGGTGGGGACAGGATGATCGGAGCGGGGCTGCGAGGGCACCATCCAGCTTCAGGGGGCTGAGGGATGCCCCGGGTGAGTAAATATTTTTTTAGACTTAACCACTTCATCACTGAGGGGTTTTACCCCCTGAGCACCAGAGCAATTTTCACCTTTCAGCGCTCCTTCCATTCATTCGTCTATAACTTTATCATTACTTATCGCAATGAAATGAACTATATCTTGTTTTTTCCGCCATCAATTAGGCTTTCTTTAGGTGGGACATTATGCCAAGAATTATTTTATTCTAAATGTGTTTTAATGGGAAAATAGGAAAAATGTGGGAAAAAATTAATTATTTTTCAGTTTTCGGCCATTATAGTTTTTAAATAATGCATGCTACTGTAATTAAAACCCATGAAATTTATTTGCCCTTTTGTCCCGGTTATAAAACCGTTTAAATGATGTCCCTATCACAATGTTTGGCGCCAATATTTTATTTGGAAATAAAGGTGCATTTTTTTCAGTTTTGCGTCCATCCCTAATTACAAGCCCTTAGTTTATAAAGTAACAGTGTTATACCCTCTTGACATAAATATTTAAAAAGTTCAGTCCCTAAGGTAACTATTTATGTATTTTTTTAAATTGTAAATTTTTGAAAAAATTTTTAATTACAAAAAAAAAAAAAAATGGGGAGTGTGGGAGGCAATGAGTTATTTTTTTGTGTAACACTAATTTATGTCTATGTAAAAAATGCTTAGGGTGTAGTTTTACTATTTGTCAATAGTAAAATAGAGGCGCCTCACGTGATACCAATCAGTATTTTTTCAAGGATACACACTGCAGCCACTGTAGGGGTGAATCCTCAGCCTCCAGAACAGTAGATGTATCGCCAAAAATCAGTAGCGCTGTGGTAAGCCCCCTTGGATAGTATGGTTCCACCTCCAGAGATCCCAAACAATATTTGTTCTTCTCCTAAACGTGCAACTCAGTGCACAAGAAAAGGAAAATGTGGAGTCTCTCAGTGGAATAATCAACTGCAAATTTTATTCAAATGGATGAATTTTAAAACAGATAAGATCAACTCACATCTAGAGGGTCCTACTCCAGTAGGAACCCCTCTGGCAATACACGCTTCCCACTCCGTGTGGTACTACAAATCTTAGCGATCAAAGTGGCGTTGCCTAGTAAAGCTGAAAGACACCTGAGATGGAGCAAATATAGATTGGCAGTTAACTGTAATAAGCCCTCCTCTATGTTTGCTCGACGCCTCAAAAGACCTGACCCTTGCTACAAGCCAAATCAATCTAAATATAGGTAATGGTGCACATACTTGCAACCCCCAGAAAATAGTAGAAGTCTTTCATAAGGGACTAGCTAAGTTATACCAGCAATCTACATCTACTAACTCCACATTACTCTTAAACACACTAAATAAGTTACCCCTGCCTACTATTGACGAAACATTTAAGCAAACACTCGACTCTGCAATCACTGCGGAGGAGGTCCTATACGCGATTAAATCCTTTAAGATCAACAAAGCGCCAGGTCCAGATGGCTTCCCAGCCCTATACTACAAAAAATATGCGGACATCCTTGCTGCTCCGCTGACCAGGGCTTTTAATAAACTACTGCATGCTGAGAAACCCGGCTCTGAGTCTCTGCTAGCTAGTATTAGCATGATTCCCAAACCAGACTCGGATCATACACAATAGGTAAATTACAGACCTATTTCACTATTAAACAACGACATCAAAATTTTAGCCAAAATGTTAGCTACTAGGCTAAGTAGAGACATCGGAAATATAATTGGGCGAGATCAGGTGGGCTTTATGCCACACCGCCAAGCCAGCGATAACATAAGAAGACTACTACACCTTATATCTTCAGCGAAATCCAGGGATGCTCCCATGATGCTGCTGTCTCTTGATATCCAAAAAGCTTTTGACACAGTATCCTGGGAATACCTATTCGCACTGCTATCCATCTGGGGCTTCGGCCCCAATTTCCTCAAATGGATTAGAGCTCTCTACTCCTCCCCTAGCGCCATTATTAAATATAGCGAATTTAAATCTACTACGTTTCCAATAGGCAGGGGCACCCGTCAAGGCTGTCCTTTATCCCCGTTGTTATTTGCCCTCATTATGGAACCATTGGCCCTCTTAATAAACCACCATGAAAACATTCACGGAATTGAGTTGGCAGGCAGGCAACATAAGTTATGCATGTATGCCGATGATGTTATCCTAACTTTAACGCACCCACGTGAGTCCCTAACTAATCTAGCAGACATTTTCCTCACCTTTGAAGACATCTCTGGACTAAAAATAAATAGCCTTAAATCTAAAGCGCTAAATATCACCTTACCTCAGGAGGCCATGCTGGACCTGCAAAACTCTTTTGAATTCAAATGGGAGCCTCACAAATTAAAATACCTAGGCATTTTTTTGACTAACTCCTATAACACTCTCTTCGAAGCCAACTACCCGGGACTGTTGGCAGGGGTAACACAACTTCTGGAATGCTGGAAGCGTTATGCAATTTCTTGGCTGGGTCGGATAACAGCGATCAAGATGTCCATATTACCGAAATTCTTGTATGTGTTCAGAGTATTGCCAATCCCTATATTTCGCCCCTTCCTTAAGAAAGTGCAAACAATTCTACTCTCTTTCATTTGGAAAGGCTCTGGGCCCCGAGTATCCCGAGAGACCTTATACAGGTTGCGTTCAGATGGAGGCCTGGGAGTACCAAACTTATTAACTTATTACAAATCGGCCCAAATTGCGCAACTAACCCTATGGCATGAAGAAAAACACGTACCATTATGGTGTGAAATAGAGAGATCCATATGTTCGCTTGTATCTATTCGCAATTTGCTCTGGCTCGCGCCCCCTCAGTACAAAACTATCAAAAACCCAATAATATTGCATTCTTTGCGTGTTTGGGGCCAGACCAGATAAGCTAATTTCCCCACACTTACCACTCTTATCATTCTTGGGTCATCCGGATTTCCTACCTGGGTTACATAATGCACACACCTTTAACTGGTGGCGATTAAATAGTCTAACAATAATTTATAGTTTAGTAACCGATGTGGCACTTAAGTCATTTTCCTGTCTTAAAGAACATAAACATATACCGAATGCTGAGCTCTTTCGCTTCCTACAGATTTCTCATTTCATTAGTAAATACATTAGGTCTTGCAAATCGCTTCTCACTAAAACGTGCTTTGAACATGTCTGCGCCACAAGTCCGGGCTCCCCAGGCCTTATCTCACTATTATACAAAAATGCAATCTCACCCTCAAATTTGCCTAAGCCACAATACATCTTGAGGTGGGAGAAAGATCTCAATAACGTTTTTGATATAGAGGACCTGCAGCACGTGTGGAGAGATACAACTGGCCTCTCCGTAAGCTCTTCTCTAGTGAAAACCCAATATAAAGTGCTTTTACGTTGGTATCTGACTCCAGATCGTATTGAGAAATTCTGCCCAACGAATAAAGGATTATGCTTTAGAGAATGTGGCCAGCGGGGTACCTTTTTACATGTGTGGTGGTCTTGTCCAAAAGTGCGCAGATTCTGGATTAGAATATATCAAGTAATATACACCACCATCCGAACACAAGTACCTAAACTCCCAGAGGTTGCCCTTCTGGGCATAAAACCTCCCGAACTTTTAAAATCCCAGTATAAACTACTAACACATATATGCCTGGCAGCTAAAAGAGTGATTGCAGATTCCTGGAAGTCCCCTTCGCTTCCATTCAACTCATTTAAAATCAACCTTAGCCACACACTTTGTTTTGAGAAGATGAAAGCCATCTTGGACGACTCGCTTCGACAATTCGATAAAGTGTGGAGACCATATTTCACTTACTACTCACATTGGCTCCCAGCCTCTCTTACCACAGTCTAATCTTCCATGTCTATGACCAGGGGGGTGACAGAGTGGCAAATGGCTTTTCTTCCCTTTCCCTTTCCCCCTTCCTTCTTTCACCCTCCTTTTTTCCTTCCTTTGAGTGGACCTGTCCCACTTATCTTTCAAATCCTACAGCTTTTAGCTAAGAGAATATTAGAGTCTGAGTACATTCCCCTCCAAATCGAGCTGATAATTTAACGGCACCCAGACTATACCACCGGAAATAGGGTACTCTGAGTCAAAAGCCTTTCGGCCACCCAGACTGTGTAGTGGCCCCCATTATACCACTGATTCTTAAGCTATTTGTTGACTTTCGGGGAGTTGGTGAATGATGCTTCGCGCCACCGACTCCCATGTTAATTTTTACATTGTATATCTGCTATAGCAGATACTGTTGTACCTTTTGTATTACACACATTATTGACTATGCATCTGTTATACATGTTTTGTAAGGATTTGTTTAATTTTATATTGAAAACAATAAAATGATTGTGATAAAAAAAAAATGGTTTCTCCTTCTGAGAAGGTAAGCAATAACGCTCCTCCTATATACAACATTATACAACACAGTGTTCTAACCAGAAATTTTTTTCCAGCTGGGTGGCATAAAAAAGTAGCTGGGTGGGACACGATGGGGGAATGTAGGGCCATTGCAGCTCTGCATACAGGATTGGAGGAGAGCCATTGACAGCTGGGTGCTCCCCAAAATTAGCCGGGTGGAGCACACGGCTAAAAGAGCCAGGGGAGAACACTGCAACATCTAGTAGCATCATATCATCAAGAGCGCCTTAAACAGTGTTTTTTAGTATCTTGTTACAACAGCACCTGTTAAGGAGTGATATATACTGTATTTGGCAGCAAGTGATCAGTATTCTATCAAACTCTTATTAGACCTGGGGCCCACAAGATGTGCTTAACCTCTAGTAGACCACTCTACGCCAATTGGCGTGAAGTCCTGGGGGCGCAGATTACAGGGGATCGAGCGCTGATGCGCATGCATTCTCGTTTGAATGACGGAGCAGAGCTCCGTCATCAGTCTGCCAGCAGTAATAGCACGCTAACAGACTGTTAGATGGCAAAACTGCCGTCTATTTACATTGTACAGCACAGCGTTCTACGGCAGCGCTATACTGGGGACACCCGTGAAGCTCGTCTGTCCCCTTGGGAGGCCCAGAGAGGCTTATGTCTATGACAGCCGATCACTGTTATTGACTGGCGGGGGGAGGGAGGTGGGTAATAAAATAAATACAAATAATATGCATTTTTATTAAAAAAAAAAAAAAAACAGCCCGCAACAGAAATCTCTGTTGGTGGGCAGAAAAAAGGGGGGGGGGGGGCTATTGGTTAATTTGTGTGCTAAGTTGGATTGCTCTACAATGAGCCATTTAAGCTGCAGAACATTAGATTGTAAAAAATAGCCTAGTCACTAGGGGGTTGTAAGCCTACGGTCCTTAAGAGGTTAAAGAACAAGCGACACCCATACTAACCTAGAAATAAAAAAACACATATATAAGTAGATAAATACTACCTCTACTTACATAACAGATGTATTGTACTATCCACGTAATGATTCCTGTGAATTTTACAAAGGAAAAGCAGAAAATCCTATTCTAGGCAGTGGCCATCTTGCCAAGCTAATGCTGACATCATATCCTCCCTGACTCTTGTTTTCCCCCTCCTTTCTCTTGCTCATTGTGTATTCATTAGCTGCCCTCCTCCCAGAGTCTTTTTTTTATTTATACATCCAATCACTGAGTCACCTCAGCCTTGCTTGTAAACACAAGTGATCAGCTAGGCAGGGAAATAAATGGAAGAGGAGGAATATATTATAGATATAAAGAACTCCCAGCATTCAAAAGAACTCCCAGCATTCAACTTTTTGGCACTGTTTGGCACTAGGTAGTATGTAATAACTCCAAAGCATAGTTACATAGTTATTTTGGTTGAAAAAAGACATACGTCCATCGAGTTCAACCAGTATAAAGTACAACAGCAGCCTGTTCCCTCACATATCCCTGTTGATCCAGAGGAAGGCGAAAAAACCCTTACAAGGCATGGTCCAATTAGCCCCTAAAGAGAAAAATTCCTTCCCGACTCCAGATGGCAATCAGATAAAATCCCTGGATCAACATCATTAGGCATTGCCTAGTAATTGTAGCCATGGATATCTTTCAACGCAAGGAAAGCAATCTAAGCCCCCTTTAAATGCAGGTATAGAGTTTGCCATAACGACTTCCTGTGGCAATGCATTCCACATTTTAATCACTCTTACTGTAAAGAACCCTTTCCTAAATAAATGGCTAAAACGTTTTTCCTCCATGCGCAGATCATGTCCTCTAGTCCTTAGAGAAGGCCTAGGGACAAAAAGCTCCTCCGCCAAGCTATTATATTGCCCTCTGATGTATTTATACATGTTAATTAGATCCCCTCTAAGGCGTCTTTTCTCTAGACTAAATAAACCCAGTTTATCTAACCTTTCTTGATAAGTGAGACCTTCCATCCCACTTATCAATTTTGTTGCTCGTCTCTGCACCTGCTCTAAAACTGCAATATCTTTTTTGTAATGTGGTGCCCAGAACTAAATTCCATATTCCAGATGTGGCCTTACTAGAGAGTTAAAGAGGGGCAATATTATGCTAGCATCTCGAGTTTTTATTTCCCTTTTAATGCATCCCAAAATTTTGTTAGCTTTAGCTACAGCGGCTTGGCATTGAGTACGATTATTTAACTTGTTGTCAATGAGTACTCCTAAGTCCTTCTCCAAGTTTGATGTCCCCAACTGTATCCCATTTATTTTGTATGGTGCTAGACCATTAGTATGTCCAAAACGCATGACTTTACATGTGTCAACATTGAATTTCATCTGCCATGTATGTGCCCATATAGCCATCCTATCCAGATCCTGTTGCAATATGACACTATCTTCCTGAGAGTTGATGATTCTGCACAATTTTGTATCATCTGCAAAAATAGCAACATTGCTCACTACTGCATCTACTAGGTCATTAATAAATAAATTGAAGAGCACTGGACCCAGAACAGACCCCCGTGGGACCCCATTGCTAACAGTCTCCCATTTTGAGTACGATCCATTGACCACAACTCTTTGTTTTCTGTCCATTAGCCAGTTCCCTATCCATGAACACAGACTCTTCCCCAGTCCTTGCATCCTCAACTTTTGCACCAGACTTTTGTGGGGAACAGTGTCGAAGGCCTTTGCAAAGTCCAAGTATATCACATCTACAGCATTCCCAATATCCATATTAGCATTCACTACCTCATAAAAGCTGAGCATGTTAGTCAAACAGGACCCGTCTTTAGTAAACCCATGTTGATGCTGAGAAAATAGATTATTTTCTACTATGAAGTCATGTATAGTATCTCTTAGTAACCCCTCAAATAGTTTGCATACAACTGATGTTAAGCTTACAGGTCTATAATTTCCTGGATCTGATTTTTTGCCCTTCTTAAATAATGGGAAAACGTGGGCTGTACACCAATCCACTGGGACTCTGCCAGTTGCAAGAGAGTCACAAAAGATAAGATAAAGGGGTTTATCTATAACTGAACTTAATTCCCTTAGGACCCGAGGATGCATGCCATCCGGGCCAGGTGCCTTGTCTATTTTTAATTTATTTAGTCTTGCCTTCACTTCTTCCTGCGTTAAGTATTTATTACAGTTAGAAGATTGAGACTCTTCCGCCTCTGTAGTTTGCAACAGTGCTGTTTCTTTTGTGAAGACAGAAGCAAAGAAAGCATTTAATAACTCTGCCTTACCTTGGTCATCCACCATTGAGTTCCCACCTGTAACGATCGGTGGGCGCAGAGAGTATCCGATTACCGGTGATCTGCAGTATCACCGGAAATACAGATATATACCAGATTATAAGTGATCTGCAGTCTCACCGATAATCCGATATACAAACTAACCTCTGTTCGCCTGAGTAGAGTGTAGTGTTAGGTGTAACAGTAACACTTAGAGGACTAGGCCTCAGTGCAGCAAGGAGTACTGCACAGATTCCTTCCGCAGACCTGAGCTCTCCAAGACGGGAGGAGTCAGACTGACAGTAGGAAGGACAGACTGGAAGTAACCTTCAGGAGGAAGGATTACTAACAGAGCGAGGAACCGCCTCTAACAGTAAGGTCGGTTCTCGGGGTCGGACAAGTCAGGTCGTACACACACGGACAGATAAAGTACAAGATCAGGAGGCAAAGGCGGAGTCAAAGTACAGGCAGGGTTCAGCAACGGGGTATCAGATATATCGGGGTACAAAATCAGGAGGCAGAAGCAGAGTCTAGGAACGAGCCGGGGTTCGGCAACAGAGTATCAGAAATATCGAGGTACAAGATCAGAGTTCAGGAGGATAGTTAAGGCAGGCAAAAGTCATAACAGATAATCACAATCAAACTAGTACTTTAGCTATCAACAGAATCTAGCTAAGTGTAGGATTACAGCTCCAGCTGGTCCCGGCACACTTGCGGATCTGACTACGGATCTGGGTGCTCCCACATGTGTGATCGCACGCCAGACAAAGAGCAAGTGAACAACCAGCAGTATATATACTCTAGGACCTTTCCAGGACCTCCCTAATTGCTGGTCCAATGAGAGCAGTGGAATTTGTCAGCTGACCCAGCTGGTCAGCCGACTCCCTTCTAACTGCTATTTAAACTCTGCCTCTGTGCTCGCGCGCGTGTAAGTCTGAATCTTGGTGGACTATCAGTCCCAGCCACACCAGTACTGTCATGCAATGTATCTAATGCGGGGGCCGCCTCTGCTGCGGATTCCGCTGTTACCAATGCGGATTCCGCCGTCACCAATGCGGATTCCGCCGCACTGCCTATGCGGCGTTTTTTCCGCGTTGTGACGCCATGCTGGACGCGGAAACAGCCGCCTCACCTCGAGAGACGGCGGCCTTTCCGCGTTTCCTTACACCACCCTCATCCTTTAGGAGTCCTATACAGTCAACCTTTCTTTTTTTAGAGTTAATGTACTTGTAAAACTTTTTTGGGTTAGATTTGATATCCTTAGCGATTTGTTTTTCAGCTTCAATCTTTGCCTGCCTAATTTCTTTTTTACAATTTTTATTGCACTCCTTATAATTGCTTAGTGCAGCCTAGGTCCCCTCCTGTTTTAAGACCTTATAGGCATTCTTTTTCCTCTTCATTTTATCTTTAATCTTTCTATTCATCCATAGAGGCCTTTTTTATTCCTAGATATTTTGTTTCCATATGGGATATACATACTACAATATTGATTGAGTATAAGTAGAAAAAAGTTTTGAATGCAGGATTACCATCTTTATCACTCAGACCATATAAACTCAGACCAGTTGCTGTTGAAATTTGGTGACAATACCGCTTTAATGCGGACTCAAACCAAACATTTTTTTTATTCAAAATATTTAGTTGCACCACTCTGACACATACAAAGATAAATAAATACTCCTTCAAGCCTATGAGCATTTCAGTGCATGCTGTTCACCCTTCTCTTTCCATAACTAGGGTTATACAGGTGGCAGCCATTAGCAATTCCTCCTTTGCTGGACACCTCCTACTCCACCAGTCTGCCGGATTCTGTCCCGGCAATATGAAAGGAAGGGAGGGGTTCTTCCAATAAATGTAAAATATTTTATATTTGTCACCAAAAAAGGCTGCAATTTATTATTATAATTTAGAAAATAGATTTTATTTCTGAAATCTTGTATTTTTAATTTGGGTCCACTTTAAGCTTTTCTGTAGAATTGCCAGCGATTCCAAAAGTGTTAGGACAATTAAAGTTAATGGAGGTGATTCCACAGGAACAATTGTGATTTCCTGAAAACGCAGTTGTGGATCCTGCAGCTTTTTTGGAGCATTTGTGCTGCAATACAAAGTATACGATCGCTGCAAAATCACTTTGCAATATCTGAACAAAAGCAGTTTTGCAGCAATTGTACTACTTGAGCCACAAAAATAAAACAAAATACAGTGGAACCTTGGTTTGGGAGCATAATTCGTTCTGGAAACATGCTTGTAATCCAAAAGCAATAAACTGTGAATTCCAATCACCATACAATTACTACTGTTACATTAAAAAACATTTTGAAGTCACCAGATAAAAAACTGCTACACAAAGCAAAAGCACTACTTGCACTGGGTTCAAGGCCCTACAGACACTCCTAACTCACTACTCAAAGGAAACCCAAAGTGAAAATAAACTGATGATAGAAACAGTTGTATATAAATCCTCCTACTCCTAAAAAAAAAATAACTTTTTTCTTAGAATCCCAGTTTTATTTTCTTTTTAAAAGCTGAAAAGGTAGGTTTAATGTTGTATTGTCTCATATGAATGATACAGTATTTCACAGTCTCAATGCCCTATACCTAAAATACATGAACGGTTGACCAAAAAGAATTTAATGGCTGTAATTCCTTATTATTGAGGGTCACCCAACTAGGTCCCAACTGGAGAGAAACTGTCACTGCTATAAATGAATGGTTAACTCTTTCAGGAAGAAAAAAGGTCCAATGCCACCCCCCTGCTCACCCCCACTTTAGATCTCCCGCAAGTAAACTGTGGTGGTCCTCCGGGGCTTGTGCAGAGTATTCTGCAGCAAAGCGAACTCACTTGTCTGGCCACCGCACTCCATCAGTCTGTGCACTCCTGTCTTCATCCTCTCCAATGCCTTTTCTCAGTGACCTTGCAGATCTTGGAGAAGTGGTGGCCAGTGGAGTTAAAGATGGGAGTGCACAAACAGATAAGAGTGTGCCGATGTTCTTAATGGGTTAATTAATGTGCTTTATGACTTTGCACATGCTCAGTAGCATTTGTTTGCCATTTTTTGATGGGTAAGCTGAAATGTTGGAACAGGGGAAAACTGGGCACAGAATTTCCCTATGAGGTTTCCTGCTGGGTCTCCTAAAGTAGACTAGCGCCCTCCGGGGCCCCTGAAAAATATTCTCTGCTGGTGTTCTGACTTTCTATCATACCCGTCGAGGGATCATACATTTTCTTCTGTGCTTGCGCAACCTCCTTAATTTACTGCACAGTGCATGCAAAGCACCGCCCCCAGCATATGTGGTTATTAGTTGCCTACACGGAAGGGGGGGGTTATAAGTAGCCCACAAGGGAAAGGTTCTGTTTGAGGGTAGTGGCAGGTCAGGTCATACTAGCATACAGGTATACTATTTCGTCAATGTTTTCTACTTTGTTGGAAAATCCCCATGGAAGCGCTTGCCTGTCTGCTGGCATTATTGCAGAGAGGTGCAGTAGAAAAACAATAGTGATAAGAAAAACAGACTTTTAATGCATGCAGATTATGAAATGATCAGGAAAAAAAACTGTTCAGGGGATTGGGGGTGTCAATGCCCAGGACTGTTATCAAATCAAAACAAAAATCATACGACTCCAACTCCTCAGTTTATGAAACTGACTCCGACTTCAGGTACCCAAAATTGCTCTGACTCCACAGCCCAGTCAGGGCTATGGAGCGAGTACAAAAATCATCAGACTCCTACTCCTCAGTTTATGAAACCACCGACTCCAGGTACCCAAAACTGCTCCGACTCCATAGCTCAGTCAGGGCTATGGAGTGGATACTAAAATCACTCAACTCCTCAGTTTATGAAACCAACTCAGGTACCCAAAACTGCTTAGACTCCACAGCCCAGTCAGGGCTATAGAGTGGGTACAAAAATCATCGGACTCCTACTCCTCAGTTTATGAAACCACCGACTCCAGGTACCCAAAACTGCTTAGACTCCACAGCCCTTGCAGGACAATGGACTGGATACAAAAATAATCTGACTCTTCAGTTTATGAAACCGACTCTAGGTACTCAAAATTGCTCAGACTCCTCGACTCCGAATCCACAGCCCAGTCAAACCTATGGTGTGGGTACAAAAATCATCCAAGTCCTCAGTTTATGAAACCACGGACCCTAAGAACCCAAAAATGTCCCCGACTCCCCTGTCAATGACACTTTCACAATGGTGCGGTATTTTTACCGCACCCCACCACAGGGCAATGAAAGTCTATGGAGACTTTTATACTGCCATGGTACGGCGTGATGCTATGGAAGTGACGTTTTACCGCATTCCAGATGCTAGGAAAAAAAATATGTTACCTCACGGATCTGCGTCGCCCTGCATCGGACCAGAAGTCATGTTACTCTATGGCGTTGCGGGGATTTTAAAAATGTCATCGCAGCGTTACTGCGCGCATGCACGGAAGTGTATTTTAACAAAACGCTTCCGTGCACTTCCGCAAGTAATGACCGCAAGCGCATGTCACTTCCTGCTTGGCTGGTGGTCAGACAGAACACCGCATACCATGCGGCATTTCCTGAAGGCCTGCTGCCAGATTACAGTGTGAAACCAGCCTAAATCAATCACTGCTTAATCAATCATTGGTGACCCCAGCTGCTCCAGCAACACATGCCAGTCACTCACTGTTGCTTTAAGTCCTGCAGTCACACATAGACACTATATACAACCCTCTGCCTATACTGTACATACACTGCACTAGGCCTATAATGTACATACATAACCCTCTGCCTGTAATGTACATACACAGCACTAGGCCCATAGTCACTTCACGGGAGTCACTTGTAAGTGCTGTTGACATTCACTCACTTCTGCTCCACAGACGCAGAGCCTGACAGGCTTCAGCAGCGGATAGGTGGGCGGTGGTCACATGACTCGGACACGTCATGCAGGTCCTCTAGCCTAAGCCCAGTAGCCCACTAGGATTCAGCACAGCATCTCATCTGTATTCTGTACTGGTTTACTTTTCGGTCCCCACCGGGGCCTTCAGCAGCGGCTCTACGCCTGCCCAGCCCCCAACATGGCTGAGGAGGCGGATGTGGACATTGAGGGGGATGCGGCGGACAGCGGCAGAGGGTGAGGCTCTCCAATCACTGGATATGGGTCTTGTTGTGATGATGCTGGTTGTTGAATAGCTGGCAGCTATTCACCAGGCTTTGCCTTGCAACAAGCCTTGCGTATTAGAAGCTGCATGTATGATTACATTATAAACAGTGTGGGAAGTGCAGTTCCAGCAATACTGTTGGTTAATGAAGTTATCACTCTAAGGACCAATGGGGTGGCTTGAAAGGAGGGGGTGGGGGTCATGGTAAAGAAACTTTAGGTTTGAACTCCATCCCAATCAGTAGCTGATACCCCCTTTTCTCACAAGAAATCTTTACCTTTTCTTCAATAGATCATCATGGCTGATATTGTGATGTCACCCCTCCCACAGTGTGATGTCATGGCCTGACAGTTTGCTGTCTGTGAACCTCATTGCATTATGGCAAATAACAGATTTTTTTTCGTGTGTCCCCTCCCCTCCATGTGGTCAGTCACTGCGGGCAAACATTTCACCAGAAAAGAAACGCAATGCGGGCAAACATTTCACTAGAAAGTAAACGCAATGCGGGCAAACATTTCACCAGGCAGAAGTCTCCGGCCTCTGGCGCGCTGCTCCCAGGACCACCGTCCTCCTGCTCGTCTCCCGCACTGACAGGGCTACGGCAAGATGGCGCCCGAAGCCCTGTACTGGAGACACAAATAGTCTCCAGTACAGGGCTTCGGCAACCATCTTGCCGTAGCCCTGCTCGCCTGCCGGTGTCGGAACAGACACCGGAAGAAGCAGGAGACTGGAGCGGGGCTGCGGGCAATGAACTGGCACGACGTCTATAGACGCCGCTGCCAGTTTATAAGGATAGAGTGGCCAGAGTCCCGAGGCCGGGACGTCCCGCTGCTGAAAGCGGGACGTTTCCCGGGACCTCATGCAGCCTGGGACAGCGGACCCCGAATCCGGGACGCGACCCGAGCAATCCGGGATGTCTGGTCACTCTACTATAAGACTACTTTTTAACCCTTGAAAATCTTCTGAAAAGTCTGGGGTCATCTTATATTAGAATGACCAGATTTTTGTTGGTACAACCTGGGACGAGGGGGGAGGGGCAGAAAAATGGGTGTGGTCATGACATTGTATGGGCGGAGCTAACATGATGTAACAGTGAGGCATAAGAAAGCAGTGTTTGCACCATGATGTTGTCAGATGAGGTTTAGCATCATGGGTGTGCAGAAACTGTGTGATGCTATTTAATAGTATACCGTAACCCCAAAGCAGCAAGCATAGCCAACTATGACCATTAAATAATAAATGCAGCAACAGTTACCCCAGACAGCAGAAAATAAACGCAATGTGGGCAAAATTTCAGCACAAAATAAATGCAATGGGCAACATGTCAGCACAAAATAAACGCATTGTGGGCAACATGTCAGCACAAAATAAACGCACTGCGGGCAAACGTCAGCACAAAATAAACGCACTGTGGGCAACGTCAGTACAAAATAAATGCAATGTGGGCAACATGTCAGTACAAAATAAACGCAATGCGGGCAACATGTCAGCACAAAATAAACGCACTGTGGGCAACGTCAGTACAAAATAAACGCACTGCGGGCAAACATGTCAGCACAAAATAAACGCACTGCGGGCAAACATGTCAGCACAAAATAAACGCACTGCGGGCAAACATGTCAGCACAAAATAAACGCACTGCGGGCAAACATGTCAGCACAAAATAAACGCACTGCGGGCAAACATGTCAGCACAAAATAAACGCACTGCGGGCAAACATGTCAGCACAAAATAAACGCACTGCGGGCAAACATGTCAGCACAAAATAAACGCACTGCGGGCAAACATGTCAGCACAAAATAAACGCACTGCGGGCAAACATGTCAGCACAAAATAAACGCACTGCGGGCAACATGTCAGCACAAAATAAACGCACTGCGGGCAAACATTTCACTCAAAAATAAACGCACTGCGGGCAAACATTTCACCAGAAAATAAACGCACTGCAGGCAAACATTTCCCAGAAAATAAACGCACTGCGGCCAAACATTTCACCAGAAAATAAACGCACTGCGGGCACACATGTCACCAGAAAATAAACGCACTGTGGGCAAACATGTCACCAGAAAATAAACGCACTGTGGGCAAACATGTCACCAGAAAATAAACGCACTGCGGGCAAACATGTCACCAGAAAATAAACGCACTGCGGGCAAATGTCACCAGAAAATAAACGCACTGCGAGCAAACATTTCACCAGAAAATAAACGCACTGCGCGCAAACATGTCACCAGAAAATAAACGCACTGCGCGCAAACATGTCACCAGAAAATAAACGCACTGTGGGAAAACATGTCACCAGAAAATAAACGCACTGTGGGCAAACATGTCACCAGAAAATAAACTCACTGCGGGCAAACATTTCACCAAAAAATAAACGCACTGCGCGCAAACATGTCACCAGAAAATAAACGCACTGTGGGAAAACATGTCACCAGAAAATAAACGCACTGCGAGCAAACATGTCACCAGAAAATAAACGCACTGCGGGCAAACATGTCACCAGAAAATAAACGTACTGCGAGCAAACATGTCACCAGAAAATAAACGCACTGCGGGCAAACATGTCACCAGAAAATAAACGCATTGTGGGCAAACATGTCACCAGAAAATAAACGCACTGCGGGCAAACATGTCACCAGAAAATAAACGCACTGCAGGCAAACATTTCACCAGAAAATAAACGCACTGCGGGCAAACATTTCACCAGAAAATAAACGCACTGCGGGCACACATGTCACCAGAAAATAAATGCACTGCGGGCACACATGTCACCAGAAAATAAACGCACTGCGGGCACACATGTCACCAGAAAATAAACGCACTGCGGGCAAAGTTCACCTGGAAAAAAAGCATTTACTCACCTGGCAGAAGACTCCTCTGGCGCGCATCTCCCCCCTCGGACGATCCTCCTGAAGTATCCCGCACTGACAGGCAGAGCAGGGCTACAGCAAGATGGCGCCCGAAGCCCTGTACTGGAGACACGAATAGTCTCCAGTACAGGGCTTCGGTAGCCATCTTGCCGTAGCCCTGCTCGCCTGCCGGTGTCGGAACACCAGAAGATAGTAAGGAGGCTGGAGTGGGGCTGCGGGCAATGAACTGGCACGGCGTCTATAGACGCCGCTGCCAGTTCATGCAATAAAGTGATCAGAGTCCAGAGGCTGGGACTTCCTGCTGCTAAAAGCGGGACGTTTCCCGGGACCTCATGCTGCCTGGGAGAGCGGAGCCCGAATCCGGGACGCGTCGCGGGCAATCCGGGACGTCTGGTCACTCTACTTATATGCCGGGTGTCATTGATGCCGAGTGATACACCCTATCCTGTTACCGCCTCTCAGATCTCACTGCTGAGGACTGTAGTGAAGCGGCACATCTGAGAGGCAGAGGAGGAGGTAAATAGGATACAAGGGTGGGCCAGACGGGTGAAAGAGGCGTGTTTTATGGGCACAGCGTGATCTATTTTTCCATACCTCTCTGATAAATGTTTATTTGGTGAGCGTTGGGAGAGGGGTAGTCTTATACGGCGAGTATATCCCAAACTCTATATTTTAACTGGAAAAGTTAAAGAGACTCTGTAACAACAAAAACCTCCCCTGGGGGGTACTCACCTCGGGTGGGGGAAGCCTCCGGATCCTAATGAGGCTTCCCACGCCGTCCTCTGTCCCACGGGGGTCTCGCCGCAGCCCTCCGAACAGCCGGCGACTGTGCCGACTGTCAGTTCAATATTTACCTTTGCTGGCTCCAGCGGGGGCGCTGTGGCGACTTTCGGCACGGAAATAGACGGAAATACCCGATCTCCGTCGGGTCCGCTCTACTGCGCAGGCACCGGAAACTTGCGCCTGCGCAGTAGAGCAGACCCGACGGCGATCGGGTATTTCCGCCTACTTCGGCGCCGAGAGGCATCAGAGCGCCTGCGCAGGAGCCAGGAAGGTAAATAATGACGTCACCGCTGCCCGGACTGCACGGAGGGCTACAGCGAGACCCCCGAGGGACGCAGGACGGCGTGGGAAGCCTCATTAGGATCCTGAGGCTTCCCCCACCCGAGGTGAGTACCCCCCAGGGGCCGTTTTGGCGTTACAGTTCCTCTTTAAGGGGTCGTCTTATACGCCCAGTCGTCTTATACGCCAGAATATACGGTGTATATATATATATATAGAGAGAGAGAGAGCAAAACTGGTTGTAGGCTCTACTATTTCGTGCCATCTTTTAATAGGCCACCATTACATGCCCCCATTCTGTGCATTGCATCCCCTCTTCCTTATTCATCTCCCATTTTTTTCATCCCCAGAGTATGTTTCCCTATTTTTTTTAGATGAGACATAAGGACACCTTTTAGACACACACTGCTGGTCATACATACCATGAAGCATTCATCTGTAAACAATGTATTTTCATTATTCAAACCACACTTCATCTGTCCCTCTTTCCTCCCTATTTGTCCCTCTTTCAGGACTTTGTCCCTCTTTCTATCTAAATATATGTATTTCCCTACTGAAAAAAATGTGTTTAATTGCCTTTAAACTTTATTCTCATCTTTTAAATTAATATAGTTCTTATATAAATGTTGATATGAAGGAAAATGCACCAGGATAGAAAGGACCAGTGTGGTTTAAATGATAAAACAACATATTTTTCTTATGAAATCTTTTTGGTATGAGTGACTATGGGTGTGCCAGGGTCGTGATTAGGGGTGTGGCAGGGGCGTGGCTTAATTGTCCATTTTTGTCAACTCAAAAAGTTGGGAGGTATGTACTTATAATGGTGCTGGGCCAGGACCTGGACGGTTACTATATCAGAGTTTACTATAAGAGATTATACTGTATAAGAAATATGCACTGAACACCATCAGTCATTCTTGGATAGATGAAGCAATTTACAGTAATGTGTTTAAAGAGAACCAGAAATGAGATGTATATGGAGGTTGCCATATTTATTTATTTTTAAATAATACCAGTTGCCTGGCTGTCCAGCTGATCCTCTGCCTCTAATACTTTTAGCAATAGACCCTGAACAAGCATGACGATCAGGTGTTTCTGACTGACATCTGACTGATTTAGTCAAGTTTGTTTCAGGTGTTGTGATTCAGACACTACTGCAGACAAAGAGATCAGCAGGACTGCCAGCCACCTGGTTTTGTTTAAAAGCAAATACATATGGCAGCTTCCATATCCTACAGGTTCCCATAATACTATGCCGGTGCAGTTTCCAAAGGTGCCCACTTATGATCCAATCTTTTTTTGTCCAATCTTACCACTTCTATGTAATATGAGGAACGGCCTAAATTATGTATTCAATATATTCACTCAGATTACCCTTCTACTGCACATATTTGGTAAGATTGGACACAAATATTGGATCATTAGTGGCCACCATAAGAGGGCAAATACCCTGCCACTGAGATGTGCCATAAGTGACCACTTATCAGAGCTACTAATAGACTGTTATGGTCTGGGGTTTGCTGGCCAATGGCAGAGCCAGATCATCCGCAAGGCAAACCTAGGCAGCTGCCTAGGGCCTGTAGAGAGTCTAGGGGCCTGGTGGATGCTAACGCCACCAAATCTTACTACAAAAGCCAGGTGACCATCAGCGGTGGGCAAAAACTGCTATCTTGCCAAAGGCTTCATTTCATCTTGATCCTTTTCTGGCCAATGGAGGATGCGGAGTGTATCTGACTGACATGCTATGCATGACTACCAGGCACAGCGTTTCCTCTCTCATGGCCCGCATGATACCAGACTGTATAATGGACAATTACTGGCCTCTGATGCACTCAGCATCACTGATCAGATGCTCTGGTTTTCCTGTTTGAAATTCCTTTCCTTCCAACTATTTGGAAAAAAGGCTCATTTTTTGATACCAAGAAGAAAAAGCAAATGAACATTGGCCTCTAATTGGCCGCCAGTTGTGACTCCCAGCCCTGACAGGAAAATAAAAAGGAAGAAAGCGCTTGCTCTGACTTGAAAACCTGTAGTAAAGAAAAAAAGTACAATTATTAGGCATCTTTCACACCTGACACAATTTCTGTGCAAATTGCGTTTTTTGCGAATTTACATTTGCCGCATATCTAATGCAAGTCAGTGGCATCACATTGGACATGCGTTGTGTGAATTTTCGCATTCCAATTTTCTGTAGAAAAAACTGCCTACATGCTTGCTTCTTCTACACAATGGACATGCACATCGTATATAATTCCAAATGTGAAAATGTAAAAGCGAATTTTAGTTGATAATAAATAAATATATATATATATATATATATATATATATATATATATATATATATATATATAATCATTTACATTAACTTCCTTGGTGTGCATGGGAACATCAGAATGCGAAAATTTGCATAAAACACAGCTTAGGAGTCTTTTAGTTAATCAATTGGCCAAAAAATGATACTGTATAAATAGAGGTGGCCTTGTTATTCACTGGTGTAACAATAGGGGATGCGACCCCCCTCACCTCGGGCTCTCCTCTCAGCGCTCCCCCTCCTGCAATCATTGGTGGTATTCGTGGCAGCAGCGGCGGTGTCGGCAGGATGAATACATTACCTCCTTCTCGCCCGAGCTCTTCCGTTCTCTAAGTGCTTCATTCAACTTCTTGTGTAAACAGGAAGTTGCACTTAAAGAACTAAGAGCTCCGGCGAGAAAGAGGTAATGAGTCATCCTGCCGCCACCACCGCTGCTGCCACAAACACCACCAATGATTGCAGGAGGGGGAGCGCTGAGAGGAGAGCCCGAGGTGAGGGAGGGGGGGAATTTCCCCCCCTCCCCACCGATCTGCCACACTCTCCTCTTATGCTGCGACCCCTGCTGCCCCCCAAAAGTCCCCGAGCGGGCCCTGGGGGGGGGGATAATTTTTTTCCTTTCATGTTGTCACCCTTCATAGGCTAAATTAGGCCTGCAGTGTCCGTGAAGGGTATTGCTGGCAGGAAGCCACTTGTGTGCACTAAAATGCCTCCCTTCAGGATCAGCACAAACGGGATACAGCCCCAGGGGAACACATTTTAGATGGACGGGTCCCTTTCTGTCTGCAGAAATCAATAGCATGGATTGATTTCATCTGGAAAACGTTTCAAATTATGATCGGACAGCCATATTATGGCATCGATCTCTAGCAGATTTAATCATAATGATCGAATCTGCCGGGTAACATTGATAAGTGTATGGGCACCTTATTCCCTGCAGATAACATGAACATCTTTGGCCAAAAGATTGTAAGCCTGCCCACCAACGCCAAGGTAGACTCCTCTCGGACAGGTCCTACACTACACTACGCTACCCTACTCTAATAGATGCTAGTCATCTTTTACCTTGTGTTTTTTTTTTTTTTTTTTTTTTTTTTAGTAAAAAGTATTTGTATATTCTATTCTGGGGCATGATTAGCTGTGTGCCTTTACTGTGTCTCTGTGATGTTCCATTTCTGAAATATCCCCTCTTCCTCTGTGAAGATCAGATTACTAAAGAAAGTGGACTTCACAGAGACAAATGTAAATAGCTAATTATGATTCATAGGAAAATAGCATGTTTACTTTGTTTGATGTCCCATTTCTCAGGAATTCCCACTTCCTCCTGCAGGCTAGCAGAAAATGGGAATATCTGCAGAATGGGACTTCACAGACACTAAACAAAGGTAACCATGCTTAAGATGAGAACATACAAATACTGTTATCTAACACTACATCTCCCAACCTGTATGCCCTACCCTATCACTACAGTCACTGTGAGTCTGTCTAACCATTCATCTCCTAACCAGTATGCCCTACCCTATCACTACAGTCACTGTGAGTCTGTCTAACCCTACATCTCCTAACCTGTATTCCCTACCCTATCACTACAGTCACTGTCAGTCTGTCTAACCTTTCATCTCCTAACCAGTATGCCCTACCCTATCACTACAGTCACTGTGAGTCAGTCTATCCCAACATCTCCCAACCTGTATGCCCTACCCTATCACTACAGTCACTGTGAGTCTGTCTATCCCTTCATCTCCTAACCAGTATGCCCTACCCTATCACTGCAGTCACTGTGAGTCTGTCTATCCCTTCATCTCCTAACCAGTATGCCCTACCCTATCACTACAGTCACTCAGTGAGTGTGTGTCTGTCACTCTACTTCAGTCAGGGTATGTCATTCAGTCGGTGTAAGTCTGTATGCCTGGCTGTGTGAAGGTGGGCAATCATCATTAGACATTTGTAATAATTTAGACATTTGTTTGTATGGACAAATTGATTAAAACAAAATCTATTAAAAATTAGGTCATTCTCACATAATTTTTTTTATCAATATATCAATCAGACATTAGTTAAGAAAGTTATTTCTTTTCCTGATTACCCAGGGGTGCAGGGGTCACCCGCCAGTTTGTGCAGGGTGGTACTCAGATAAAGGATCAATATTAGGGGGATATCGATCGTTTATCTGATCTCCAAAAATATCTAATAGTGTATGCCCAGCTTCATTGTGAACCCTGATTTGTCATTTGGTCAGCCTGTCAGTACAAACCTAATACACATTATTTATAAAAACAAACAAAAGAATGTTCAGGGTCAGGGAGAGAAGAGGAAATTTTTTTTTTGCATTTTTGTTTACTTTTTTTTTTGGGGGGGGGGGCTACAACAACAAAAAAGTAAAAATAAAGAAGAAGGTTATTGCCCTAAGGCCCCGTTCACAGTGGTCAGTTGCGTTGCAGAATAATTGCTAAATAATTCTGCATGTCAGCTCACTGCCCGTACAATTCTATGGGGCTGTTCACAGTACTGCGTTGTAACAGATCACTTTATTCCAACTCTATGCATGCAAGCTTTGTATTAAAGTCTATGGCCAGTCTCCATTGCAGCTCACAGTAATCATAACACATTACAACACATGCATTATGCAACTGACCACTGTGAACCTAGCCTGAGTGAAGGATAATACTCACCTAGCATGTTTATTAGATACTCACCTAGTTTTTGTTTTTTTTAGATACTTACCCATACTATTTTATAGATACTCACCTAGCTTTGTTTTTTTTAGATACTTACCCAGACTGTTTTATAGATACTCACCTAGCTTTGTTTTTTTTAGATACTTACCCAGACTGTTTTATAGATACTCACCTAGCTTTGTTTTTTTTAGATACTTACCCAGACTGTTTTATAGATACTCACCTAGTTTTGGTTTTTTAGATACTTACCCAGACTGTTTTATAGATACTTACCTAGCTTTGTTTTTTTTTGTAGATACTTACCCAGACTGTTTTATAGATACTTACCTAGCTTTGATTTTTTTGTAGATACTTACCCAGACTGTTTTATAGATACTCACCTAGTTTTTTTTTTTTTTTTTTTTTAGATACTTACCCAGAATGTTTTATAGATACTCACCTAGTTTTTTTTTTTTTTTAGATACTTACCCAGACTATTTTGTAGATACTTACCTAGCTTTGATTTTTTGTAGATACTTACCCAGACTGTTTTGTAGATACTCACCTAGTTTTTTTTTTTTTTTTTTTAGATACTTACCCAGAATGTTTTATAGATACTCACCTAGTTTTGGTTTTTTAGATACTTACCCAGACTGTTTTATAGATACTCACCTAGTTTTGTTTTTTTAGATACTTACCCAGACTGTTTTATAGATACTTACCTAGCTTTGTTTTTTTGTAGATACTTACCCAGACTGTTTTATAGATACTTACCTAGCTTTGTTTTTTTTGTAGATACTTACCCAGACTGTTTTATAGATACTCACCTAGTTTTTTTTTTTTTTTTTTTTTTTTTTTTTTAGATACTTACCCAGACTGTTTTGTAGATACTTACCTAGCTTTGATTTTTTGTAGATACTTACCCAGACTGTTTTATAGATACTCACCTAGTTTTTTTTTTTTTTTTTTAGATACTTACCCAGACTGTTTTATAGATACTCACCTAGTTTTTTTTTTTTTTTTAGATACTTACCCAGAATGTTTTATAGATACTCACCTAGTTTTGGTTTTTTAGATACTTACCCAGACTGTTTTATAGATACTCACCTAGTTTTGGTTTTTTAGATACTTACCCAGACTGTTTTATAGATACTCACCTAGTTTTTTTTTTTTTTTTTTTTAGATACTTACCCAGACTGTTTTATAGATACTCACCTAGTTTTTTGTTTTTTTTTTAGATACTTACCCAGACTGTTTTATAGATACTCACCTAGTTTTTTTTGTTTTTTTTAGATACTTACCCAGACTGTTTTGTAGATACTCACCTAGCTTTGATTTTTGTAGATACTTACCCAGACTGTTTTATAGATACTCACCTAGTTTTTTTTTTTTTTTAGATACTTACCCAGACTGTTTTATAGATACTTACCTAGCTTTGATTTTTTGTAGATACTTACCCAGACTGTTTTATAGATACTCACCTAGCTTTGTATTTAGATACTTTCCTAGCCTGTTTATTAGGCTGCTTGTAGAGGGGTGTTTAAGCTGAGCTGGATGTTTCAGCGTGGAGACAGAGGCGATTAGGATGTTGGAGTGGAGCGGATAGATGTTTGCAGCATGGAACAGAAGGTATGGCTTGGGTCGGGTGGACAATCCTTCTTACATGTAAATCATCACTAACCCAGGATGATGCCATTATAAACTATTTTCATTTATACATTTGATGGTATAGAAAAAAAATTGAACCCCCCCCAAGAAAAAAATTAGGGCATTAGCAAATGAATTCCACCTGCCGGTTAGTTATTAAGCGGCTAGTTCATTAATAAGCGGCTAGTGGCTTTCATTTGCTAGCATGGCATCTCATTCCTGAGTTAGTAAAGATTAACATGTTAGAATAGTCAGCTACTACTTACGTAACCGGTGACTGTATCATTGCAGAGATGCTAGTGTTGCAGGTGATGGGAGGCAAGCAATGCAATGGAGAATCCACTCTAGCTTCAGGGCTTCCATTTAAAAGGTTTCACTGAAGGTTGTCCTGCTGGTTTGTAATCCTTGGGAAATTCAGTTATCTTCCTGTTGGTGAAGCACTGCAGCAGATGCGGTCTCATAAGTTGCTTGTTGTACACACACTCCGGGTTCCCATCTGCTGCCAGCAGCTCGTAGGCATTTGCAATGCAATGGATGACGCAGTCTTTGTTGGTGCTTGATTGTTGGTCCACCGCTAGATACTCCATGTTTTTTGTTGGGTCCTTCATGTAGTTTTTGTAGCTGTCTTTTATCTGCCTGATGGCCATACTTCCAAAGGCCATGGCCTTGTAGCTGTCTGCAACCACCACCTTTGTACCTTCACATGCGGTGACAAATCCATGCTGATGTTGGCAATCCACGTGGAACTGAACAGTGGGCACTGTTCTGGGTCTGACCGGAAAGCACACTGCTCTGATGCAAGGAAGACCAGTCGCATCCTGGAACTGTTGTCTCAAGAGTTTCACAGCTGCCTCTAACACTGCGCAGCGGAGCATCCCAGTGCCTTGGAGATGCATCTTGTCCTCCATGGTCAGCCGCAGGTCTGGCAGCCAGGGCTTTGGACCCCTCCGTCTTCTTTTCTTCGCCCTCTGCTTCCCTGTTGCGGCCTGGCTGCTGACAGCCGGCCCTCCTCTGCTCCTCTTCTTCCCCCTCCTCCTCGATGATCCCTGCCCATGGCTTGGGCCTGGTCCAGTCATCATGATGTCCTATTCAGTCCTCTTGTCAGGTTTTTCTTCTTCCAAAAGCCTTTTTTTTCTTCTAAAATATAAATTCAGCTGGAGACTCGCAAACTGCTGCAGTTTCCAATGGCATTTAACTGACTAATGACTTCCAACTGCCATCTCCGGCAGTTGAGCTCATGCCATCTCCAGCAGTTGAGCTCATGCCAGTGGTCTCATGCAGGCATTTTTTGAATCCTGGTCAGTTGGGAGCCATGAGGATGATCTCATGCAGGCATTTTTTTTTTTTAAGCCTAGTCAGTTGGGAGATGGCTCATATGTCCAAATACTACTAATTCCTTACGTTTCCTCTACTGTTTACAAATTATGAACATCTTTTTATCCAATTTTGTTAATAACTATATTATAATTTTGGCTATAATTGTAATTAATGTATATTGGAAAACATTAGCTGTTATCTTGATTTATGGCAGGTGCACACTTAGCAGAAATGCTAGCGGTGCGGAAAATGCTGTGTTTTGCTGCTAATGGAAGTCTATGGGCAGCAGGAAAAACGCATATAAAAAAACGCATTTGCATTTTCTAACGCCTTTTAAAAAAATGCATGTTTTGTTGCATAATATTAAAAAACGCATCAAAAATGCACATAATGAAAGTCAATGAAAACACAATGGTATGCATTAATCATGCGTTTTTATATGCGTTTTTTGTTATTGTTTTGTGATGTATTTCCGCTTCCTGTTGTCTTCCTAGTTATTTGCTTAAAACGCAATTGGAAAAAGCATGAAAAATGCATACAAAACGCATATGTGTTTTGTATATGCAAAACGCAAACGCATCGAAACGCACGCAAAACGCTTGAAAAACACATCTGCGTTAAAAAAAAAACGCTAACTCAAACGCACCAAAAATGCAGTAAAAACTCAGCAAAAACGCACACAAAAACCCCCCGAATGTGATATAAAACGCGACCTTTCATGTTATGTTATCTGTGCATCCAGCCTATATCAGTTTTCAGTAGAGTAGCAATAGAGGATGCAGAGATTGTGACCATACCGGGCCTCAGTATTAGCTCTCTATTGGTCCTGTGCTGGTAATATTCTCTTCTATAGATGCTTCAAATAGTAGTAATTAATTAATTAGTAGATGCTTTCATTAAAGTGGACCTGAACTCAGAATTCCTCTCTGCTCTAAAAGATACACAATAGCATAATAACCTTTAACCTTCCTGGCGGTAACCCCGAACGTAGTTCGGGGTAAGCCGCGCAGGAGGTTTTCTCCGGCCCTGCTCGGCCGATTTTCTTAATTTTTTTTTTTTTTTGCTGGATGCAGCTAGCACTTTGCTAGCTGCGCCAGCACACTGATCGCCGCCGCCCCGCGCTCAGACCCTGTGCCGCAGCCCCCCCCCCCCCCGACCCGTGCGCTGCCTGGCCAATCAGTGCCAGGCAGCGCCGAGGGGTGGATTGGGACTCCCAATGACGTCACGACGTCGGTGACATCATCCCGCCATGGCGACGGGGAAGCCCTCCAGGAAATCCCGTTCTTTGAACGGGATTTCCTGATCGAAGCGGGCGGGGGGATGCCGCTGAGCAGCGGCTATCATGTAGCGAGCCCTGGGCTCGCTACATGATTTAAAAAAAAAAAACTGCCGCGCTGCCTCCTGGCGGAATTTTTCATACCGCCAGGAGGGTTAAACAAAAACATTTCTTTGTTACAGCTGATACAAATCTTAAAATAAATCAGCACAGTTTCTACTTCCTGATTCATGGAAGCAGACATATTGTTTACAGCCTGTACTTTCAAATGGGCTTATCTGCTTGCTCTATAGGGCATGCTCTATAGGCAGTAGCAGTGTTAGGAAGACTTGCCTAAGGTCTCCTACTGAATAGGTGCTGGCTTACTGAACAGACAGACAGAGCTGAGATTTGAACTATGGTCTCCTGTGTCAGAGGCAGAGCCCTTAACAATTACACCATGCAGCCACTGCTTACAGATATGTAAGATATGTAGCCAGACATGGCCTTCTCTTTTGTGTTCAACAGTTGTCCAAAGAGAACCCCAGATAGCCAGGTAGATTCATCTCTCTCTCTCTTCCTAACACTGCTACTGCCTATAGAGCATGCCCTAGTGGCTGCAGCTCTGGTGCTTTGAGTCCGCCAGGAGAAAAGTGTGATATAAATGTTATTTGTCTTGTCTACTTTTTCTCTTGTATTGAGCATAAATGGTAATTTTTAGGCCAGCTTCAATTGGTACAGTGGTTAGGGTGCATGCCCACCACACAGTGAGACCCAGGTTCAAATCTCAGCCAATGTGAGTTGGCTTTTATGCTGCAAATCCTTAAAGGGAACCTAAACGGAGAAGGATATGGATTTTTCCTTTTTAAAATAATACCAGTTGCCTGAATCGCCTGCTGATCCTGTGTCTCTAATACTTTTAGCCACAGCCCCTGAACAAGCATGCAGATCAGGTGCTCTGACTGAAGTCAGACTGAATTGGCTGCATACTTGTTTCAGGGTGTGATTCAGCCACTATTGCAGTCACAAAGATCAGCTGGACTGCCAGGCAACTGGTATTGTTTACAGGAAACATCCATATCACTCTGTTAAGGTTCCCTTTAAGCAACCTGTTTCTATTGCATTGAGCATAAATGGTAAATTTTAGGACAGCTTCACTTACTACTGTAGTGGTACAGTGGTTAGGGTGACTTGCCCACCACACAATGAGATCTGGGTTCGATTCCCAGCCATGGTATGATGTATACTGTTTATTAAAATAGTATAATTCCCTGGCAGAAGAGACCCTCCTCCCTCCGGTAGGAGGGAGGAGGGAATGGGTAGAAGGGAGGAGGGAGGTGGGAGGAGACCCACAAGAGGCTAATTAAAATCTCCCTAGCAGAGTGTGTAGCAGCTGTCCCATAACTAATTAGTGTAGGCAGACAACTGAGTCAAATGATATAAGGACCTTGCTTGGAGGAGGGAGGGTGGGTGGGCTTACAGCCGTGAGACCAGTGTGTTTGGCAATAATATGTCTGCTGACAGTGATATGGAGGGTCAAAGTTTTGCTCAATAGAGCATTATGGGGGCGAATCAAACTTCCGCAAAAGTTCGCCTGATGCAGGCGAAGGGAGGGTGGGTGGGCTTACAGCCGTGAGACCAGTGTGTTTGGCAATAATATGTCTGCTGACAGTGATATGGAGGGTCAAAGTTTTGCTCAATAGAGCATTATGGGGGCGAATCAAACTTCCGCAAAAGTTCGCCTGATGCAGGCGAACGCGAACCCCCAAAGTTCGCCTGGAACCGTTCGCAGGCGAGCCATTCGCGACATCTCTAGTTATAAACCATGATAAAATCCCTGACTGAGCATTCAGTCTGGCTTTGCTATAATGACTCAGCTATGATTCCTGAGCAGAGCCAGCAGGGGGCAGACTTGGGCTTGAAAAGACACCAGAGAACACAGACTGAGCTATAAATATTCCTGAGCAAAGCCAGACTGAATGCTCAGTCGGGGATTTTATCAGGGTTGATAAGAAGCAAGCTGTGCAGTGCAGAATGAAACAGAAAGCAGGGTAGGTGTTTTCTCTGTTTCCGCTGATATATTTGGTAAAATACATGAGGGTGCTTTCTCTCTGGTTCTCTTTAAAGAGACTCCGTAACAAAAATTGCATCCTGTTTTTTATCATCCTACAAGTTCCAAAAGCTATTCTAATGTATTCTGGCTTACTGCAGCAGGTTCTACTATCACCATCTCTGTAATAAATCAACTTATCTCTCTCTTGTCAGACTTGTCAGCCTGTGTCTGGAAGGCTGCCAAGTTCTTCAGTGTTGTGGTTCTGTGATGCATCTCCCCCCTCCAGGACCCTCTCTGCACACTGCCTGTGTATTATTTAGATTAGGGCAGCTTCTCTCTTATCTTTTACAAGCTGCTGGATAAATCCTCCTCTGAGCTGGCTGGGCTTTCACATACTGAGGAATTACATACAGGCAGAGCTGTCTGCACTCTGCAGGAAGAAACAGCACTTCAGTGGAAGATAGCTGCAGGGGGAAAGAAACACACAAATGATCTCTTGAGATTCAAAAGGAAGGGTGTATACAGCCTGCTTGTGTATGAATGTATTTTCTATGTGTGGACATACTGTACATCAACCTACTTCCTGTTTTGGTGGCCATTTTGTTTGTTTATAAACAAGCTTTTTAAAACTGTTTTTAACCACTTTTAATGCGCCGAGGAGCGGCGAAATTGTGACAGAGGGTAATAGGAGATCTCCCCTAACGCACTGGTATGTTTACTTTTGTGCGATTTTAACAATACAGATTCTCTTTAACAATGAGTAAACACTAAATAATCCATAAATGAATATTGTAAACCATAAGCAATTTTATTCATTATTTTTACTACAGTTCCTCTTTAAAAGTGGCTATGTTACCCCACACCATAGAAAGTAAAGACATTGGAAGGCCTTCTTTCTAGTAGCTGTGTGTTTGTTTTATTTTTGTACGTATATTAGACTGACAGCTCTTGATAATCAATGCTGTGGGTTCACATTTAATGTGTTTGTACTTTGAAAGAAATAAAAGGTTGCGGTGTGCAGTTTTTTTTTTTTTATGTACCTGTTGCTTGTAGTTTAAATTATAACCTCCTGTTGCTGCAGATGTGTGCATTCTTATATAATACATGCATGGTAGAACATGCATAATACAGAAATGAGTACATATTGAGGTGTCACTGTGTGAGTTGGCACACAGTTCTGTGATATAGGGGTTGATTCATCTACACTAAAGTGCTCACATAGCGTGAGATGAATTGAGCGCTACGCATAATGCTTTCATTGTAGCATGTGCTGTTAAGATATGCTCGCTCGTGATAGTTCAATACCACGACCGCAATACTTGAGTAGTGTGCCGGCTACTATGTTAATTGACGTAGTAGCAGCCACGTTAGTCAAGTATCGTTGTCGCAGTACTACAGTATAGCAAGTATTCCACACGTACTTTAACAGTGCACGCTACCCTGAAAGCACTGCACATAGGCAAACACAGGGGGGATTACAGCTGCCCAGAATCCCCCCTCAGACCAGGACCTGTGCAGTGTCTGGGGACAGGCACAAGCTGAGATACCAGAATATCTGCAGGCACCCTGCAAATTATAGCACTGCCCCCTGTCTTTCCCTGCTACAGTAGACTTTGGATGGAGCAGCAGCGTCTGTACAGAACATGGAGCAGCTCTGGGAAACTTAACAGAGTCAGGTATGCGCACAGCTCTGTGCCCTGCTGTGTGAATGCTTCACTATCCTCTTCATTAGCAATGTCGGCTGTCCTCATTATTATCTGTATCCAAACTACTCCTGATCGATCCCATTGTCGATGAGGAGCTGATCGGACATTTAGGAAATAATCGTCAGATCCTACCATATTATTATACTGTATTGTGCAGGGCTGAGGGAGTCCTTTCAGGAATCCCCCCCACTTGACAATCCTTGGTTTGCCCCTGCTGCATGTAGCGTGCACACACTCAATATACCTCGTGCTATGTGAGCGTGTTAATGTTAATGAATCAATGCCATATTGCTGCATGTGATATTATGAATTACCATATTTATATAGCGCTGACATCTTCTGCAGCGCTGTACAAAGTATATTGTCTTTGCCACTGTCCCTCAGAGGGGCTCACAATTAGTCATTTGTGCATTGTAGCCTAGGGACAATTTTTATGGGGAAGCCAAGTAACTTATCTGTATGTTTTTGGGGTGTGGGAGGAAACAGGAGTGCAAGGGGGAAACCCACGCAGACACAGGGAGAACATACAAACTGTGCAGATAGTGCCCTGGCTGGGATTGGAGCCGGGGACCCAGCGCTGTAAGGTGAGAATGCTATCCACTGCGCCCCCCTCGCT
This sequence comes from Hyperolius riggenbachi, assembly GCF_040937935.1. NCBI lineage: Eukaryota > Metazoa > Chordata > Amphibia > Anura > Hyperoliidae > Hyperolius > Hyperolius riggenbachi. The sequence goes on from NC_090651.1 coordinate 102,073,385, forward strand.
GACCAGTAATTTGTAATAAAAGCCCTACTTAGTGCGAGCTATCAAACAATCTAATCTTCACTTATCTCTATAAAAAAAGATTAATGTATTTATTCTGTTTATAGGACCTATGAAGACCTGAGTGCTGGTTTTATTCCAGATCACTATCTGGATTCCATGTGGAAGAGTGCCGATGCCCTGACTGTGAGTCGTTTCTTAGCAGATTATTATTTCCTTTCATTTTGATTTCCACATGTATACTTTTATTTGTGTATTGGTTCAACTTTTTACCCGGTACTGAAAAGATTTAAAGTGGACCTGTAGTCAGGATGAAAAAGTAAGATACTTAACTCAGTAAGGGCTCGTTCACACCTAGGGCGTTTTGCATTTTTTTTAAGCGCCGGCGATTTTCAAAATTGCCCTAAAAGCGCTTGTGCAATGATTCCCTATGAGAGAGTTCACATCTGAGCGGTTTGTTTCTGATCCGCTCAGCAAAGTGCTGCCTATACCATTTTTATTTTTTGTTTTGTTACAGTGGAAGGTAACGTATAGGAAAAACGCAAAACGCTCAGAAAATCGTTTTGTGCGGTCGATTGCCTTCTCGCTTTTATGAATTGTATTTATTGATTTCCGGGTGAAAGAGTTCACTTCCTGAAATCGCTCTGCAAAAGTGCAAAAACTTTTCACTCTGAAAAAGGAACAATGCACCCCAAATAGTATTGGGTAAAAGTGGGTAAACAACTGGTGAGAGCATCTCCAGATTGGTCAGTCCAGTAGGGTGTTCCTGGTATGCAGTGGTTTGTGCCTTCCGCTAGTGGCCCAAGGAAGGACAGCTGGTGAACCAGTGGCAGGGTGATGGGCACCCAAAGCTCATTAAGATCAGCAAAGCTGAATACTTACCACCCAACATAGGAAGATGGATCCAGCGACGTCTCCCTGAAGACGAGCGCTCCCCGATCCATCTTCCTGCCGGCGGGTATGCGGACGTCTTGTGACAGCACATGACAGGCACGAACAAGACTTCAATCAATCGCGGTACTTTGCGTGGGAGTCGACCGGGATCTTAAACATCTAATTCATAGTGATGGTTGTTAACGCCACGCGACACTAAACGATGTTCGCGTGATCATGCACCTGTACCCTTGTCTCAAGATTGCGGAAACAACCGCTTGATGCTCAAAGGATCGCCAGTCGTTGGGAAACTCATTGCAAAAATTGGGAGGTGGGTACAGGCCTTTACACAGATCGATGACCCTGTGTCATAGTGTGCTTTATACTGATTTTATGGATTGAATTTGATGCCACAGATTGCTTTGTGAAATAAAGTAAAAGTCTAAAGCCCAATCTACACAATGCGATTCTTTGTGCGATTCGATTACGATTCTATTTACGATCCGATTAAATCCGGCATGTCCGATTTGGAATCGATTCAATTCGATTTGACATTGCAAAACAATGGCGAATTGAATCAAATTGAATCCCAATCGGACATGTCGGATTTAATAGAATCGTAAATAGAATCGTAATCGAATCGCACAAAGTATCGTATCGTGTAGATTGGGCTTTAACCACCTTAGCGGTATGGACGAGGTCAGCTCGTCCATTACCACCAGAGGGTGCCGCTCAGGCCCTGCTGGGCCGATTTGGATGAAATAAAAAGCAGCACACGCAGCCGGCACTTTGCCAGCCGCGTGTGCTGCCTGATCGCCGCCGCTCTGCGGCGATCCACCGCGAGCAGCGGCGAAAGAGGGTCCCCCCAGCCACCTGAGCCCTGCGCAGCCGGAACAAATAGTTCCGGCCAGCGCTAAGGGCTGGATCGGAGGCGGCAGACGTCATTGCAGCCTTCCTTGTTACTTATGCTTGCCGGAGGCGATCGGAAGAACGCCTCCGGAGCGGCCTCTAGTGGCCTTTCATGCAGCCAACTGTCAGTTGGCTGCATGAAATAGTTTTATTTTAATTTTAAAAAAAACCCTCCCGCAGCCGCCCTGGCGATCTCAATAGAACGCCAGGGTGGTTAAAGAAAATGTTAAGTGGCTCCGCGCTGAGCATGTGCGAGTGTGCAAAACACACAAGAAGCAAATGCTCACTCCAAGCCAGCAATTTGCCATTTTATATGGCCCACAAACAGCCCGTCAGCCAATCAAGTGCAATAATATACACCGTGTCTGCAGTACAAAATCTAGCATTAATTGCATAAGTTCAGCAACATTCAGGTGAGAGGGTTTGGGTCGGACATAATCACAGATTATGTCACCAGGAGGGGGCACCACGTGCAGGTATACCTCTCACTTTGCCCCCCTCCCTAACTAACCACTTATCTGCATGCTGAAAGCTGCACAAAATACATTTTAAAACACAAACACTGGTGCGCATGACAGATGGGGGCCCCGAGCTCTGCCACCGCCCGGGACTCCCCGGTCCCTATGCAACACCAAGAGGGAGAGTGCAGGTCAGCCCCGGTGCTCTCACCACCAGGGGATTCACCCACCCTGCCTCTATATAAATGCAATACACACGAGATGCAAATCGTTACTTCCAGTCAGCAATCTGGCAGGGTGGGTTAATCCCCTGGCGGTGGGAGAACCAGGCCTCAACTGCACTCTCCCTCTTGGTGTTGCATGGGGACTTTGGGGGTCCTGGGCGGTGGTAGAACTCGGGGGCCTCCATCTGCCATGTGCACCAGTGTTTGTACAGTGTTTGGCCCCCGCTCACGCATGCACAATTTGGAACGGTCCGTCTTTGGGAGCACTCGGGAATTCAAGTGAGTGATGTTCCATCAACCTCTCTCTTGCTGTATATTCAATAAAAATTTGGTTGTTTGAGCAGCAATTTGTTACGTAAATCGATTTTCTCCCATAGGACCCAAAGGGCATAAGCTTGTCTCAAATCAGTACATAGTGATGTGTACAGGGAAAAAGTTATGTGATCATAAATGCCAAACTTAACAGGTGGCTTTTCAGTTTTGATTTAAACGTGTCCAAGGTTGGAGCTGATGCAGGACTTTCCTTACCTACAGGCTTGTGGGGTGTGCAATACTGACCACATCTTGTTAATTGAAGTCTTTCTTCCTTTCCTCCTAGCCATGGACCTTGGACAGTACCATCAGCGATGAAAACCGGGCTGTTATTGAGAAAATGCTGCTGGAAGAGGAGTATCCTTCTAGTTAATATACATTTACAGTATGTGAAAGGGGGTATTTGAGTCAGAGAGCCATTATTAAATAATTACATCTTCAGCATCCAAATATATGGGCGCTTTCACAGGAAAGTCCACAAGAAATTACTCTGCAGTTTTGTGTCAGCTTTCCTCTGCAATTCACTTTCTCCACATTCCCAGCTGTTTCCTCCGCTCCTCCAGGTTCAGTGATGTAGGTTAGTGTTATGGTAACTAGGACAACACCTATTGACCCCAGCACCAGTGGCTGGCTCAGGTAGAATCTAAGTGACTACAGAGTGCCCTGCAGGGGATGATGTCTGAATTACCCCACCATAGACGAAGAGAGCAAGCTAGCCTACAACTGGGATACTTGATGGAAGAGTCTTTAAACAAGCCAAGATCGGGATAGGCAGCAATCGGAACACAGTCGGAAAACAAGCCAAGACCAGGGTAGGTGGCAGACCGGGGAGAGTTGGTAAAAGTCAGGAAATAGTTGGTAACGGAATCAGGAGTGCAGAAAAAGTCAGTGCTAAGCCTCTTGCAAACTACGTGCGATTGCAATTTTTTTTTTTATATCTGATCCGATTTTTGATTCCAATTAAACGTACTGCATGCTGCTACGTTTTTTTTAATCGGAATAAAAAATCGGACTTATAAAAAAATCAGAATCACATGTTGTGTGCAAGAGGCCCTAGCCAGATCGTAACATTAAATCAAACAGAATAGCAATAATGCAGAGCATCAAGGACTACCAGAGCTGGTCAGAAGCATCAGCACTGGTAGTAAGGCAGAAAGGGTTAAAATGTTATTCAAGTAAAGAAATATGCTATTTAAGGAAGCACTCTGGGTTAATTTGCGCCATGCGTTGGGCCTGTGTGAGCGTTTATGCAAGTTTAGGTAACAGGTGTCGCTGCCGCATTGCACAAAACCACAAACATATGATCCTGCAGCAGAGTGCGCCGACTGGGTCATATGCATAGTGCCGCCCCTTGCCCAGTGATGTACTTCCTGCCGGACAGGACGTACATTACTGGGATTCCAGTCACATTCCCATCGTTCTGCGCATGCGCACTGCAACGCCGCCACCAACCTTTTTAAAAGGTATGTGTCACCCATTGACTTACACTACTTCCACCGCCGCAAAAGTCCGACAGTAACGCGCTGTTGCCCCTGCAGTGGCTCGGCAGCGGATCGGGTACTTCCGGTGCGATGCGCTAAGTGTGCTAGGCCCCATTGCCTTTCATTGTCGTTACGTTACCCATCCGTAAAACAGGGTAACGCAACGCAGGTTTTAATGCAAGTGTAAAAGGGGCCTTAAAGAGACTCTGAAGCGAGTCTAAATTCTCTTTTTTAACTTGTATTCATTTTAAGCTCCATAGGTCCTGCTAAACTGCCGCTTTCCCGTGACAAAACGAGGAGTTTATACCCCCCAAATCCCCTCTGCAAAATCCACAACTTTCTTGGTTGTGGATTTTGCTGCTCATGGAGGCAGAGCTTTGAGCTGCAGCTTTTCCTCCATGTGTGTCAATCTGCCTGTGGATCTGCTCCTCTCCCCGCCTCTCTCAGTGAAGGAAGAGTGGGAGAGGCGGGGATTGACGCGTGAAGAGGCAGAGCTACAGCCCTAAGCTCTGCCTGAAGCAGGAAGCGCTCCCCGGACAGGAGAGAGGATTTGGGGGTATAAACCCCTCGTTTTGCCGCGGGATTGTGGCGGTTTAGCAGGGCTTATGGTGCTTAAAATGAATACAAGTTAAAAAAAGAGAATTTAGACTCGCTTCAGAGTCTCTTTAATGCTCTGGCGTCCACCAAAAGCTATCCTTAGCACTTCTTAAGATATTATTTATCTAACAAGCCGCTTCCAGCAAAGTTTTGGTCGGACTCAACAAATGCAGAAAAAAGCCCTATAAAGAGGTCAGTATCCCTGTATGTGTAATATACATGCATGTAAACCTGGGGCAGGTTTCCTGATAGAACAACATCAGTTGTCATAGGGCCTAACTATAAAAAAGGCCAAGAGGTTGTCTATTTTTGTTTCTTTATTTAGTTGCTCAGGCCTCCCTCATTCTTCCTGGCAGCTTGTCCTAGCCCCCCCCCCTTTTTCTACTCGCCCCCCATGTTCACACATGCATAATTATATCATTGTATGCAGCAGTTAAGGACCTGACTGAGATCCAGTTTAGTGACAATTATCATGTTTATAAAATGGTGATCCACCCACTTTGTAGATCTTTGAGTTCACCATTTTGCTTAAAAAAGAGAGTCTGAAGCGAGAATAAATCTCGCTTCAGACCTCATAGTTAGCAGGGGCATGTGTGCCCCTGCTAAAACGCCGCTATCCCGCGGCTTAACGGGGGTCCCTGACCCCCCAAATCCCCTCGGTGCAGCGGGGGAGCGCTTCCTGGTTGGGGTCTGTCAGACGTGTATCTCCGCCTCTCCCCCGCCCCTCTGTCTTCCTTCACTGAGAGGGGCGGGGGAGAGGCGGCGATGCACGTCTGATAGACGCAACTGGAGGCAGGGGTGCAGCCGTTAGCCCTGCCTCCAGGAAGAAGATAATTTACGACCAACTTGCGACCAAGACTTGCGCGGGGGGGGGGGGGAGAGCTAGTCTACTTTAGGGGACCCACCGCAAATCCCCATAGACACTTTCAGCTGGGCTGCAGGAACGGAACAAATGTCCGCTTTCACCTTGTCTAAACCCCCACAAGCCTTATACCCATGGATAGGTAAGCATATCCTCTAACGAATTGTGAGGTTTTCGGTCAAAAAAAAGAGTTGAAATGGGCTGTGTAGGAGCCGCCGAACGGCCTTCATCTCGGTTCCGTCGGCCATCTTCGTTCTGCTGTGCAGGTCCTTTCTTCCTCCTCATTGGAGGGTTTGTTAGCTGCTGACAGAAGCTGGCACGCCCCCACCCAACAATCCCTCCAATGAGGAGGAAGAAACGACCTGCAGAGCAGAACCAAGATGGCTGACGGACCCGAAATTTCGGCCGTTCGGCGGCTCCTGTACAGTCAGTTACAACTTTTTTTTGACCGAAACCCGCAAAATTCGTTAGAGGGCATGCTTAGCTACCAGAGGATATAAGGCTTGTGGAGGTTTAAACAAGCAAACAGAAGACATTTGTTCCGTTTTGCAGCCCAGCTGAAACTGTCTATGGGAATTTGCGGTGGGCCCTCTAAAGTAGACTAGCTCCGGGGGGGGGGGGGGTGGAGGGACCCCCGTTTAGCCGCGGGATAGTGGCATTTTAGCAGGGGCACACATGCCCCTGCTAACTATGAGCTCTGAAGCGAGATTTATTCTCGCTTCAGAGTCTCTTTAAAATCCCCTGTTTGCCGTAGATCGCCAGTTTAATTAAAAAGTAACAGACTATAGCAGCAATGCCTGTCAGTGGGCTACATGCTGCGTCATTTCCTGACCAGACGGAACTCCCACAGCTAGCAATCCATTTCTGCTTTCAAGTGTTTTGAGCTGTCAATCACTAATGTTTTATTCTTTGGCCACCTCTAGAAATTTTTCAGCAGAAATACAAGTAAAGAGAGAAATTTCTGCAGCAAACCTGAATCGAAATTAAACTTATGAGATAATGAAGTGTATGTGTAGTACAGCTAAGAGAGAGAACATAATAATAGTAGCAAAGAAAAAAAAAGTCTCATATTATTTTCCAGTACAGGAAGATTTTAAAAAAAAAAAACTTCAGTTATCTATGCAAAAGAGCTTCTCTGAGCTCTTTGACCCACTGGGTGCTGTTTTCTGTTGCACTTAAACAACAAAGAAGCAGAGACCGCTTGAGATAAGGTTTTACTTCAGGAAAGTTCAAAGGTCATTTCTGCTTTGTTTTATAGTTTAAAAGACAGCGTGCTTTTTAAAACTGCAACATAATGATACAGGGTTGTTTAAAAAGGTTATATAACTGAAAACGATTTATATCATACGTTTTTTTTTTCGCTTCAGGTTTGCTTTAAGACTGGATCAGTTTAACTGAGCTCCGTGATGGGCAGCCATCTATTAGAAGCCTGTGTTCATTTTCGGTAATCAGGTGCCCACATGGTCATTTGGGCACCCAATGCGACTAATAGCCGACATTAGAAGAGCATGTATTAACATTTTAGTAGTGTCCTGGACTCCTGGGTGAGAAAGAGTCGGATGCAAGATAAGGTTTTGAGCGGGGGGTGACAGGAGCTGGTTAGAGTAAATGTGAGGAACTAGTCCAAGCTAACAAGCTATAGGCTTGCTATACACCAGCGGTTCTGAATGCTTGCTTGGCTTAACAAGGGCGAAATTTGCATATTCAGTGGTAGTGCATTGTGGGTAACCACAAATGTTCATTTATAACTGAATTATTGCAAATTTCCTTCTGTTTTAAGAAGGCTAATTACACCAAGCTTTGCTTTTTTAGTAGGAGGGCTTTTTGGTTCCTTTTATCCCCCTATACATTCCTAGTAGTTTGGGTCACCCTGAGCTGCTTGGTTACTCTGTAAGCTAACCACAGTGGTTTACTAATTACACACAGATTTTTAAATCCATATTTCTATGTTACTGTTAGGCAGGGCTATCAATTTGAAGCATTAGTTCCAAATGCACATAGGATGAAAAAACGTAGCCAGCCTTTGCATATTTTCTTGGTGTGTACATATTGGTAATATAACAGGTTCTCTTTACATAATTGTGATGATGTTTATCAAGTATTAGTATTAAATGACCAGTCCTCAGATTCCTTTATACTTGTATTCAATGTATGTCATATTTTTCAGCAGTCCACAGAAGAAAGCCAACCGAGTGATGTAAGTATTTGATCTTTCATCACCTTCTTACCATAACGGCCGATGCTGTAGAGTGGCCAGTCTCATTTCTCTATGGCATGCCCAGTCTCTCTTCTGGTATTTAGAAATGTGCTTTCAGGGTCCTGTTGATCTCGGCACCAGTGATTGGTGCGGGCACCCCAGGGGCGTGGAGTCTAAGTGAATACGGGTCTTCACCTGCGCACCCTGCAAGGGATGATGGGCCGTCACCCCTAGCGGGTGACTGACTACTTTGCTGCCTGGTGCCCACCAGATCACGACCCCCAGGGCTGCCCCACCAGAGACGAGAAGAACAGGAGGGGTGAACCCTGTGATATGGGAAGGATGAACAAATTATGAACCTGGTTAAAGATGGGATTGACAGTAATGGTAACTGGACTGACAAGCAGTAGGACTGACTAAAGGCGGGAATGGAGGACGTGCCTTATAAGATTATATGACCAGACTAACAGGCGTGGCAGGACTGGCGTGACAGGACTGACTTGACTGATCAGACTGAAGTGACAAAACTGACTAGACTTGACAGGATTGATGCGACAGGACAGGCTGACTGCGTGGAGACACGCGGCGGCTGATCACCAGACATGGCAGCACTGAGCGCTAAGTGACCTGGGTTTAAATACCCTGGCCTTCGTGCCAGTGCTGTTGCTCTGCCCCCTACTGCAGCTACAATTGGCTTGAGGAAGCGCACACGTTCCTTAGAGCTGCCGCAGGAGGAGGATGGCATCTGAAGAGGCCTTCGAGTATAAGGTGCAAAATGAGAGTGATTTGTGCTCGGGCTAATGAAATCTTGAATCAGTGTAGTGGGTATGGATTATTCCATATTGCTGCTCCCCTTGCATTGTGGTAAAAGTATTTTTTCTGTTTATAGGGTCCGTTCTCCTAGTAAACCCAGCAGTGGAGCTGTGAAGTGGACAGCTGAAGAGAAAGACCTGTTTGAGCAGGGGTTGGTAAGCACCCATGTGATTCCTGCTGCATCTTTCAATCTTCATAAACGGCATTATACAAAAGCATTTACCACATGGTATCACAGTTAAGTTTTGAATGCACTTGGCCATTGCCTGTAGTGTTAGTGCATTAGATATAAAAAAAACCTTGTTCCAAATTCTGCAGATCTGAACCTGAATCTCTGTGCATGCGCACTGTGGAAAGGGGTGCTAACTCACTCTTGTCACTGCTTCTGTGCACTGTCCCCCATGTTGGATATTTTTCACTTGGGGATGTACTCACTTTTGTTGTCGGTGGTTTAGACATTAAAGGGAACCCAAAATAGGGCTGTAAATTAAATAAATAAATACATGCTACCTGATCCGGGGGGCTGGGCGTATCAGGTAGCCGCCATCTCCGCCACGATCTCAGCCGCTCCAGTGGCCTGCAGTCTAATGCTTTCACTTTCGTGACTCCTGGGGTCACGATGCTGAGAGCTGCTCTCTTAGCGCAGCGTGCAGGGAGGCAGCAGTAGGGGGGAGAGGCGGCAGGCGCGGCCGTGAAGAGACAGAGCTGCCCAATGGCAGCTTTGGAAGGCCTGCAGGAACAGCCCTAGTGGTTGTTTAAGCAGGGAATACCTCTCTCTTCCCTTACCCTCCAGAATAGCGACAATCGCTTGTCTGTAATTTTGGAGGGTTATATCGCGGTGTGGGGGGGCAGAGAGCGGTGTAGGGTGGGATACACAGAGGCATGTCCTGCAGCAAGGAACATGCCTCTGTGTTCCATCTGACCCTACCCCACCCCCTCTCTACCACGCACTGCCTCGGGTTCTCTTGAATGGCAGTGTGTTGAGTTATTTTCACGGGACAGCAAATCTACACTACATGTAATTTGCCCTTTGAAAACCGAAGGTAGCAACTTTGGATTCCCATGATGCACCCCTCCTGAATATGCAAATCATCTCTTTATGCCCCTGGAAGCCAGGCTGTACTGTACATCTAAAACCGCTGGTGTAAAGAGAGCCTGTATAGCTTATACATTTTAACAGAGCTGTAGGTCCATAAAATTATCAGCTATAGGCTTGCTTTTATCAGGAGTCTTTGTGCAGACAGATAAACGTGTTTTGCCTTCTATATAACCTTGAGGAGGGCTGAATTTGACTGATGCTTGACTCCCTCATTTGCACACATAAAAGCAGTTTATTTTTTTGTTTTTTTTATCTTCGCAATGTCACAAAATATAAAAATAAAAAGTTAACACAGGCAAGCTAAGTAGGCTTGGTACTACATGTACCAATGTTTACCACCTTGTGGGGTTGATTCTAGCGACTACGGCAAAATTGCTGTGCGCATTTCCAGCTACGTAGGTAACGCTATACATGTTACGTAACTTGCGTGAGTGTCAAGTCTCCGGCGTCAGTCAAGCCCCTTGTCACTTCCAGGAAAGCCCGAATTAGATTTAGGACAATAAATAAAATAGTTTTAACTCATCAGTTTATTTCCACTTCTGGTTGCTTTAATGTAATGTGTTTGGAAGACCTGTGCATTTTGGTAAAAGGCAGAAAAGTGAAGTTAAATAAATGAGTTGTTGCACAATTTCTGAAAACATTTGTGCTGCTGTGCCCTGCAGGCTCGGTTTGGCAGAAGATGGACGAATATTGCCAGGCTGATTGGAAGTCGTACAGTGTTACAAGTGAAGAGCTATGCCCGGCAGTATTTTAAAAACAAGGTATTTTTTTTTTCCGGCTTCTAATAACGAGTATGTAGTTTAACAACAACAATAACAATAATATTTCTATAGCGCTTTTCTCCCTGGGGACTCAAAGCGCTGTGACCCTGCATTATGCAGTCTCAAAGGCTCGGGAAAAGAGTTGAGTTTTTAGCCTTCTTTTAAAGCTGTCCAGAGAAGGAGCTGGTAGTCCCTGGTAAACAAACAAGCTGGGGACTGTAGGTTTGTTCTTCACCTGAATCTGCTCTTAAGTCGGAACACTGTGCCATCTCTGTCCTTTATCCCCCCCCCCCCCCCCCGAGCCTCCAGTGCCCCCCTCTGTGTCACCTCTGTCCCCCTGTTCCCTCAATGTCCCCCTTTATGTCCCCTCTTCTTCTACTTTGTCCCTCTGTACCATCATTGCTGCCCCCTTTCCCCCTTTGTGCTACCTCTGCCCCCCGCTGTGTCACCTCTGTCCCCTGGTTTCCTCGATGTCCCCCTCTGTGCCATCTCTGCCTCCTTCTGTCCCCCTTTGTGCCTCCTTCTGTCCTAGTGGTGATTGAAATGTGCTAATTTCGCTTACCCTTACATTTTGCAGCATATCACATGCAAATTCCCATTGATTTTCATTAGCTGAGGTAAAAAAGTGAAAATTTGCATAGGAACGCGAAAACTTGTGCAGATTTTCACAATGAGTGTCAGAATCATAATCGACTTTACACTGCCTCCTGCAGCAGGAGAGCCCCTGGGCAGGAGTGTGAACCCCATCTTAAAGGGGAGAGGGGGGGATTCTTTTAGGAGCATATTCATTTAGAAAACTATAGTTTTCCTATAAAGAAAATGTACATGGCCACTGCTACCATGATCGTTCCTTTACACTTACTAAATAGACATCCATTGCTTCAAAACCTGTGCAGTAGGCAAGGATCATTTGGCAACGCACTGCAGAGTTTGCAGCAGGCTTGCTGTGATTTTACTACTGTTGCGTTGCAATGGTCTCCGTAGACTTACATTGCCCTCACGGTGAGCTGCAGCAGGGGAAGTACCGCAATTTATGGCGACGCTGTAAGTATGAATGTAGCCTGAACAGAAATTGAAAAATATCTCCTAGGAGAACCGTAGGAGATAAAATGAGTTGGGTCCCGCTCCATGTGTGCTACATCATGATCATGAGAAACTCATTTTTGCGGTATTTTCTAATGTAATGGAAGTACATTTTTTTCACATACAAACTTGTATGTGGTTTGAGGTATACCTTACTTCTGTAATCTTTTGATGAAGCTTTGAAGATAAAATACTGTCATGGATATTTATAGTGAACCTAAACTGAGTGAAATTATTTAAAATAAGCACATGGTGTAATTTGTAAATGAATATTACATACTTACCTCGACATCAGTTCCTCTCAGCTCACCATTTTCTACTAACAACTACTCTTTCCGGTTCTGACAAAATCTTGTGAGACTTGTATCTCAGGAAGCTGAAAGCCTAAGTGCCTATTTACACTTAATGCGTTGCATTTTAATGCCTTTTTTTCCCTAGCATTGTGAAAATTCTTCAGTTTTTCTGCATATAGTGTGAAAGAGGCCACATCAGTTGTCCTTTCAGTTAGAACTGACAGCAACTGATATAGTGTAAAAGGACCCTTAGGGCCTTTTTTCACTATAACATTTGCTGTCAGTTATAACTGAAAGGACAACTGATGTGCAAGGGAGTTTCCATTTTTCTCTATGGCTCACTGAGTGCTGACCCAGAAGCTGTTACGGGGTTGTGGCCATTTTTAAAATGGAGAACAGAGAATTCCATTGATCTCAGTTGACAAACAAGACGTGGGAAAGGAGAAAGAAATTAATAAATAGATTATGTGGTAGGTAAGTATGATGTGTATATGTTTATTTTGACTTTTTATTTTTCAGTTCAGGTTTGCTTCAAGCTTCTGCCATATTGTGGTTTGATTTGCAAGGTAAAACAAATTAAAATCCTCTGAAATAAAGCATATGTTGTGTGTCTGCAGTGCAAAACTGAGGATGGAGAGAAAGATGCCAAGATGACTGCAACAGACCTTCCTGTTTTCCACCCAGACAGCTTTGAGGGGGAAGCTGCCACAGGAGATGACCTGTCAACATTCCGAGGGCGGGCGGGCCCCAACCTTAATGCTGTTAAAATTGAGACCTTATCAGACGATGAAGAGGTCGACATAACGGATGAGATGGATGAGGGGTTTGTTAAAAGAGGAGACCGGACTGACACAAAGATAAATCCAGCAGATAGGACCTGCCAGGTGAATGAAGGGGCCATCCATTCCCTCACAAGCCAAAGTCACCTCACACCAGAACAAACACACATAGATATTCCACAGCCACTTCCTCAGATAAAAGACTCTGATGACGGGGATTCTCTCTGTTCCTTCACACACGCGACCCATGGTGAAACCTCAGCGTCCTTGCAAGATGAAGTGCTCAGTCAGTCCTCCCCAAGCTTAAACCTTCAGGATACTGACACAACCATAGCTTATTCATCTCCTCCATACGAACATGAGGAAGTCCATTATGACACTGAAATGCTGAGACCTCCTGATCAGGAAGTGGTGCTTGATCCAGATTTTATTCAAGAAGAAGAGAAACAAGCCATCCCAGAATTCTTTGAGGGACGCTTAGCCAAGACTCCGGAGCGCTACCTGAGGATACGCAATTACATCTTGGATCAATGGTAAATCTTTAATTTTAAGGGTCACGCCATTACCTTTTAAATAAAACAAATATCTGTATCACAGGCTACAGTGAAGCAAAGCATACTGTTCCTATGGAATGGTGAGGAGGGACAACAGCACTGTGACCAGTGGATTAGCTTCTGGCAGGGAGCGAGGTTGTGGAGATCAGAGTCACGAGAAATGAGGGCCTGCTTATGCTAGTTGAAGTGGTTCAATAGTACAACAGACAAGCAAGATGGATATCAGGATTACAAATATTCTAAAAGTCGCCTTACTTGCACTGGATACACTGTTGCTGATAAATCCAGCATGTAAAGAGGAAGTTTAGTGAAAAGGGGAAAAAAATCAATACATAGCAAAGCGAGAAGTTATTGATATTCGACATGTAATTGGTTCATATTTTTTGATCCACAATCGGCCTGTACGTAATCATCTTTACTACTGGCAGACATGAAAACTAGACAGCACCAACTGCCATTATCTTTAACCGCACCCCCTAACAATGCGATACACTAAAAGGTTGTTTTTTTAATAGCTATACATATGTACAGAGGGAGATACTGGTTGCTTGGCAGTTGGAAACAGATGTTATTTCCCACAATGCAACAAGGTTCACAGACCGGAAACTACATCACACCGTGGAAGAGGTTTTACCACAATATCACTCCTGGCCCGCACGGTTGCTGTGCAAGTGACCCCCAGAACATATCCGATAAGAGTGTAATGGGGCCACTCTCCATGCATGAGTGCAGTCCTACTGCTCCTGCACAAGTCAGAGCCACTTATCTCCGAGCGGCTCCGTGCTACTGTGCAGGTGCAGGCGTGCATGAAGAGGAGCATGGATGTGATCATCAAGAGGGTCCCGGGCAGCGGCTGGAGGAGGATACTGGAAGCTAGGGATGATCAATTAGATGCAAATTGTTGTAGGATTGTGCAAATTTTGTATTCAAATTTATGGACTAATCAAACTTTACCTCAGCAGGATTTGATTGCAAGTTGCATAAATTTGCATGCAAAATCTGTGTAGTGCTGCATCAACTAGGAATTTGCATCTCATTGATCATCCCTACTGGAAGCCACTGCAGGATCCAGAGGTTTCCCTCTTCCTAGGTAAGTATCTCTCTTTTGTGTTCCCGGCCGCCGTGGGTACTCTTTAACAAAATTGATGGCAGTGGGTTATCTAAGGGGATAGTGTACATGGAACCTTAGGTGTGTGACACTTTCTTATGATAACCTGGACCAGAACTAAAGTGGAACATCCATGTACACAAAGAGAAACAAAATAACTGACAAACCGCAGCTGACCTGTAGTAAACCTGCCTTAAAACTAATAATAAAATGACCTTGACGTGAAAGGTCCTTGTACACTAGGCTTTATTTAAAGGGAATCAGAGACGAAGCACCCTCATGTATTTTACCATATATATCCGTGGAAACATTAGAGAAAACACCTAACTTGCTTTCTGTTTCATTCTGCACTGCACAGCTTGTTTCTAATCTGCCCGGATAAAATCCCCGACTGAGCATTCAGTCTGGCTTTGCTCAGGAATATTTATAGCTCAGTCTGTGTTCTCTCATGTCTTTTCAAGTCCAAGCCTGCCCTCTGCTTTCTCTGCTCAGGAATCATTATAGCTGAGTCATTATAGCAAAGCCAGACTGAATGCTCAGTCGGGGATTTTATCGAGGTTGATAAGAAGCAATCTGAACAGTAAATAATGAAACAGAGAGCAGGGTAGGTGTTTTCTCTAATGTTCCCACTGATATATATGGTAAAATACATGAGGGTGCTTCGTCTCTGGTTCACTTTAAGACTGTTTCACACACAGTAATATTTGTCACCCAAGACTATTACTATTTAGTATTTACAAAGAGCCAACATCTTCCACAGCGCTGTACAGAGTCGTGTCACTAACTGTCCCTCACAGGGGCTCACAATCTAATCCCTACCATAGTCATATGTCTATGTATGTATCGTATTGTGTAGTGTATGTATCATAGTCTCAGGCCAATTTTTAGGAGGAAGCCATTTAACTTATCTGTATGTTTTTGGGATGTGGGAGAAAACCAGAGTGCCCAGAGGAAACCCACGCAGACATGGGGAGAACATACAAACTCCATGCAGATAGTGCCCTGGCTGAAATTCGAACCGGGCATCCAGCGCAGAAAGCCAAAAGTGCTAACCACTACACCACCATGCTGTACTACATCTACTAATATCCTTTGGGGACACCTGTGCATTTTTTAATCCAGGTGTCCCCAAAACACATTTGTAGATGCAGCATAACAGATGTCCAATGATGAACATCCATAATTGCTTTAATATTATAGTCCTTTCAGCAGGGCGCCTCGCACTCGCTTGTCTCCCTCCCCTCTTAATAGAACAGAACAGGTTTCTTTGCAGTAGGCAGTCAGCATGTCTGTACAGCCGTCGTCTAATACTGTCACCTTAACGATAACTTTACAATAGATTAGAGTTACTAATAATAAGCATATGCATGGGGCTTTTATGTGCCACTTTTTAAAGGTACCATTTCTCTATCCTTTATCATATCCTCTAAATCCGCCCACCATGTTTTGCAGGAAAAACTGTAAGCCAAATTACCTGAACAAAACCTCCGTCCGCCCCGGGCTGAAGAACTGCGGCGATGTGAACTGTATCGGTCGTATCCACATGTACCTGGAACTAATTGGTGCCATTAACTTTGGATGTGGTATGAACAAAAATTGCTGTTTTTTTTTCTGTCTTGAAAGTGACAACTTTTACATACATTTTCTACAAATTTCAGAGCAAGCTGTTTACAATCGTCCCCGACCGCTGGATAAAACGAAATGCAAAATGGTGAAAGACACATTGGAGGCGTACGAGCTCGCCCACCGCCTGCAGACTATGGTGAGGGGATGCTGAGCCTCACAACTGGTAGTGTCTGGCGGGGGGGGGGGGGGGGGGGATTAAAGGTCCCATTCACATACAGTGATAAGAGGAAAATGTGCCTAAACTGCTGGCTTTACCACTTGTAAAACAAAAACAGAAACCGAGAGCCCAATGTAGTGTAGTACCTTTGTGATTCACAGTATAGTAATGCGAGAAGTAATAGATATACTTACAAACGTGGGTTACCACACAGGTAACCACTCAAATGGCAGGTGGGGAGAATTATGACCTGAAAAAAACGGGAATAACACCCCTCCACCAAGGGTGGACTAGATTGCGTATAGAAGCATGAACAGAGGCGCCAAAATAGAATAAAACTGTCTAAAAACAGTTAAAAAAAAGGGGGAAGTTAGTGGACTTGCCTCCCTTGAAGAAAACTAGACATAGATTCGTTATTTTTAGCACAAAAAGATTACATTTATTTGTAGCTCCAGTTGTGGAAACTGGAGCTACAAATAAATGTTATTTGTTTTGTGCTAAAAATAACAAATCTGTTTTTGTTCGAGGGAGGGAAGTCCACCAACTTCCCCCTTTTTAACTACCTGCCGACCGCTCCACACCAATTGGTGTGAATGCCGCGGAAGCCCCAGGACCACTCCACGCCGATTGGCGTGAATGTCTGCCTATGCGGCTCGCATCTCCGCTCTGATGACGGAGCTCCGCTCCGCCTTCAGTCTCCCAGCGGCGACCGCTGTTTGGAGATTGTTAGATGGCGAAACCGCCGTCTAATAACCCTGTACAGCGCTGCGATCTAAGGCAGCGCTGTACTGGGGAGTTAGCCGTGTGGCAATCAGCATGGCTTCTGGCTTATTGAATTGTAGCTAGTGTCTTTGATTTGCTCTTCACGGCTTCCTCTTCTGGAGTGATGATGACTGGCACATTGACAATTTCACAAAAAAAGAATGTACTCCTGCTCTAGCGCAGTAGTACATTCTTTTTTTTGTTTCTTTTCATCTCCTAGGAGTGTTGCGTTTCCATATGATTCTCTTGGCTGCTTTCTCTAATACAACCTGGTGTGCTAGCGTCACAACTATAGTTACTGGTATTTGTTTTCCATTGACAAATTCACCATTTTTCACCAGTTTATATACAGGGCATTTAAAAAGACTTTCTAATTCCCTAAATAGCCAATACAATTTAAAGTGACACTGAAGCGACAAAAAAACGTATGCTATAATGAATTGTATGTTTAGTTCGGATAATTATTGGAACTCTAGTAGCAAAGAAACTAATCTCATATTTTTATTTTCAGTTATATATATATATATTTTTTATAACATTGCATAATTCTGGCATATTTGCAATTACAAATCACATTCTGTATGTTAAACTATAAAACAGAGCAGAGCTCATAACCCTTTGAACTCCATTGTAGTAAAACCTTATTTGAAGCTCCCTCTCACTGTTTCTTTGATGTATAAGTGCTTCAGAAACCAGGACTGTCTCCCGGGAAGAGCTCAGAGAGGCTCTTTTGCATAGATAACAGCTGAAGTTTCTTAACTCTTCCTGTACTGGAAAACAACATGAGACTCTTCTTTGCTACTAATGTTTTATTTCTTAGCTGTACTGCACATACAATTCATTATCGCATAAGTTTATTTTCAGTTTAGATTCCCTTTAAGATCTAAGTTTCATTTTAGCGTGTGACGCAAAGGACCTGGAGGGCCAAACGTTTGAGGTTAGACAATAAATTTGATTTCCCTTCTGATGTGTTTCAGTTTATGAAATGTATATTTTGTTGTCAAGCATACAATTACTTCTGTACTTTAGAAACATCAACAGGAATCATCAGGCAAAAATAAAAAAAATCAGCCTTACTCACCTGGGGCTTTCTCCAGCCCCTTGCAGCCGACTGTCCCACGCCGATCACTCCGCTCTCCGCCGCCGCCCCGAGCTCCCCGCACACTGTTCAGTCCGACCTTGAGGTAGTCCTTACTGTGGCTGCGTGAAGCGCCGCTGTCAATCATGGCCACGTGGTCCTCAGCGCACTGCACAGGCGCAGAACTACTGCGTGCGGGGAGCACGGGACGGCAGCAGAGCGGTCGGCATGGGACAGTCAGCTGCAAGGGGCTGGAGAAAGCCCCAGGTGAGTAAGACTGATTTTTTATTTTTTTTTTTTACTTTTCCCTGATGATTCCTTTATGGAACTTCAGCCTAAACAAACAGTGTCATTAAGTTTACATTAGTTATGTTAATTAAAATAGATAGGTAATATAATCTCTTACCCACCCTGTTTTAAAAGAACAGGCAAATGTTTGTGATTTCATGGGGGCAGCCATCTTGTTGGTTGAAAGGAGGTGACAAGGAGCATGAGACACAGTTCCAACTGTGTCCTGATCACATCTCTCAGCTGCGCGCCCTAGGCTTCAAATTCAAAATAAAAAAATTTGCGCCAAAACAGCAGAATGAGAACAACATCAGAAATCCCATCATGCTTTGCACAGCATCAGGGGAAAAATGCCCGGGCAGTTTTCTTCTGTGCAGCTAAAAATGAGGCTTGGGTAAGAAAAAAAAAGTTCTGATGCTGTGAAACTGTTAAAGAAACACCAAGCCTTTTCAGTGCTGCTGAGTAGATTTTTAGTCTGAAGGTTCACTTTATGTAGCCAATAAATCAGTGTCAGGTTTACAAACTTGTATAAGAGGTCTGAAGTGTACCCTTAGTGTCATAGGGAAACTGTTGGGTCCTATAGAGGCTTCCCACACTGTCCTCCGGTTCCCTGTTGCCGAGTGCGGATCTCCTGAAGGGCTTGTTGGTAATTACATCGGGCCGAGCTCCTCTTTACACACAAGCGCAACTGTACTGCTCCTGCACACATGGGGACACGCCTGTGCAGTGGGAGCTGATCCGTGCTTCTGCGAAGGCACGCTGATGCGGGTGCAGCATCGCTGCGCTCGTACCAGAAGAGGAATGCGGCCCCTATGTTAACCAGCCTGGCGGTATGGACGAGCTCAGCTCGTCCATCACCGCCGGAGGCTGCCGCTCAGGCCCTGCTGGGCCGATTTTCATCAAATAAAGTGCAGCACACGCAGCCGGCACTTTGCCAGCCGCGTGTGCTGCCTGATCGCCGCCGCTCTGCGGCGATCCGCCGCGAGCAGCGGCGAAAGAGGGTCCCCCCAGCCGCCTGAGCCCAGCGTAGCCGGAACAAAAAGTTCCGGCCAGCGCTAAGGGCTGGATCGGAGGCGGCTGACGTCAGGACGTCGGCTGACGTCCATGACGTCACTCCGCTCGTCGCTATGGCGGCGATCTAAGCAAAACAAGGAAGGCCGCTCATTGCGGCCTTCCTTGTTTATTCTGGGCGCCGGAGGCGATCGGAAGAACGCCTCCGGAGCGCCCTCTAGTGGGATTTCATGCAGCCAACTTTAAGTTGGCTGCATGAAATAGTTTTTTTTTTATTTAAAAAAAAACCTCCCGCAGCTGCCCTGGCGATCTTAATAGAACGCCAGGGTGGTTAAAGAGGGTCCAGAGTACTGTGTGGGAAGCCCCTGAAGGATCCAGGTGCTTCTCTCTCCTTAGATAAGTATTTACTTTTAACCTTGTGATACCTCAGACTCTCTTTAGAGCTGGGACAAGGTCCTCCAGCATCCTCTCATGAACTCCATTCTTGCTTAGTGTTTTACGGATCCTAGATTCGCTAACGGATGTGATGATATACTAGAGACTTTTGTAAGTCTTTAGCTGACATTCTAGGATTCTTCTTCACCTCATTGAGCATTCTGCGCTGTGCCCTTGGCAGTTAACTTTACAGGACCGCCACTCCTAGGAAGAGGAGCAGCAGATCTGAACTTTATCCATTTATAGACTATTTGTTTCACCGTGAACTGCAAGTCTTTTGGAGATACTTTTATAACCCTTTCCAGCTTTATGCGAGTCAACAATTCTTAAACATAGGTCTTCTGAGAGCTCTTTTGTGGGAGGCATCATTTACATCAGGTAATGCTTCTTGGGAAAAGCAAACCCAAAACTAGTGTGTGTTTTTTATAGGGCTGCGCAGCTGTAATCAACACCTCCAATCTCATCTCATTGATTGGACTCCAGCTGGCTGACACCTCACTCATAGTTACATAGTTATTATGGTTGAAAAAAGACATACGTCCATCGAGTTCAACCAGTACAAAGTACAACTCCAGCCTGCTCTCTCACATATCCCTCTAATTAGCTCTTGGAGATGTCATTAGTCTGCGGGTTCACATACTTTTATTCCACCTGCACTGTGAATGTTTACATGGTGTGTTCAATAAAAACATGGAACATTTAATTATTTGTGTGGTATTAGTTTAACCACTTCCATACCAGCAGTCTCTGCCCCCTTATGCACCAGAGACTGCTGGTACGGTAAAACACCGCCTCCTGACAAATGCGCCGCACATACCCGCAGCTCTTGCCGGTCACAACACTGCTCCATCCACTTTCATTGGCTCCTGACGCTGTCTCTCAATGGGAGCCAATGTGATTGGCTCTCCGTGATCACCCGGTCAGGAGCCAATGAAAGCGGCTCCTGACCTGCTTCTAGACGGCAGAGCGAGCGAACTGTGGTGGGTGCAGAGCGGCGAGATCGGTGGTAATGGCGAGGCGCGCGATTCATTGTGACGTTGAATCTACCACCAGTTAGCGCCGCAGCACCACCTGCTAGACGTAGATTCGGACTGCGTTGGTCTGGAAGACTTTAAGCAGACTGTGATCGTCTATTGTTGTGACTTAGATGAAGATCAGATCACATTTTTATGACCAATTTGTGAAGAAATCCATAGAATTCCAAAGGGTGCACATTTTTTTATTGCTACTGTACGAGTAAAGAGAATATCATAATGGAGCTCCTCCAAACGTTCGTATATGTTTACATTCACTTATCATCCTGATTGCTATTAAAATCTGCCTTGTTCAGTTTTGGGTTTATTGCAATTAAAGCATAGTTAGTATTTTCCTAAGTAGTGTAATGAAGATTGAGTGCATTTTAATGAGTGTGATGTTTTGGTTTGTCAGCATCTTTCAGCTGAAGAATTATCACAAAGACGCGAGAAGATGAAGCTATCAAGATGTACCAGGGGGCCAAGACCTTCCAAGAGGTGGGGTGCAAATATGAAAGTCATCCTGTACAGCAACACTGTTATGTTTACTTGTGTGCTGATAGCATTGATTTCTGTGCTCGCTAAGACAGTTTACAGATAATGTTAGCGTAGTTACGACACTGTAAAGGTGCGTACGCACAACAGCAGCCAACGGCGGGTCCGTCGGCACCTCCCGCTGGGCGGGTTTTCAGCAGACTGTAGTGCGTGTGTACGCACTGTTGGCAGACTGATAAGGCTGTTCCTGAACGATCCGCCCGGCGGATCGTTCAGGAACAGCCTTATCAGTCCACTGACAGTGCGTACACACGCACTACAGTCTGCTGAAAACCCGCCCAGCAGGAGGTACCGACGGACCCGTCGTTGGCTGCTGTCGTGCGTGTGTACGCACCTTAAAGAGCACAGAAGTCACTCCGACCAGTTAACGGTTGAAAAGGGTTACAAATTAATCTGATCTTTTATTGGTTCTCTACTTCTACTGTTCTCCCTCTCGGTATCAAGGTGACACCCTAGGCTCACACCAGATGCATTGATGTTATGGGCACAGGCAATGGGGCCACAGCAACAACAGTTTTGGAAGGGTTGTAGAGCCATGTACATACACTAGGTTGTCCCTGGCTGAACAAATTGTAATCCACGCACCAGATACCTAGTGTGTGTCCAGGAGTCCCTCAACCTCCTTCAAGAAGTTGCTAGTTATCCGTTGTGACTATTACTTTCAAAATGTACCTTTTTTTTTTTTTTTTTTTTTTTTTTTTTTTTTTTTTTTACTAACACAACTGAAGGCAAGTCAAGTCAAACTGCACTGACTGCAAGCTTGTTTCAGGCGTGTTATTCAAACACTACCAGAGCCAAAACATCAGCATGACCAAAGCTGTGTTAAGGCATAGGCAAACCAGGCAGATGCCTAGGATGATAGGTAGGGGCTCCTAAGAAAGGGATCAATGGTAATTTTGTCACCTAAATGGGCACTGCTTGGCATAAAAAGGAGGCCTCCGTCAACTGAGAAGTTCCAGAGGAACTGCCTCTGTCTGTGAAGCATGAGTTCGACTCCGGAGCCAGAAAGAAAAACAGAGGAAGCCTGAGTAATAACAGTAATAACAATATGTTGGGTGCTGTTACTTGTGTAATTTATTCAGATTTGGTCTGTATTGATTATTGCAAGTCTTTGGATTCCGAAGACTCTGACCTGGTGTCTGCAAAAGTAATTAACAAAGTCTCTTTGCTCTGCTGAAGTGCTTGTTTGCTTCAGCTCATGGCATGAAGTGGTTTAAAGTAGGCTATGATCTTACTATTTACAAGATGAGGGTGGGGGGGAGACAAAAACTGTCCTGCAATGTCCAGAAACGGCCCTGAGTGTGACTACGAGAAAATTAAAGATGTCTGCCACCATATTCTTCTCACTTCAGGTTGTGTACCCTTTTATTGGTGTATAGACAATATATCTTTTCACTTGTTATTATTATTAACACAAAAGTTTTTTTTCTAACAGCTCATTTGACCCGTTCCAGCTCATTACGTGCCTTGAGTTTACTGCAGAGAAAGAGGTAATCTTTTTATGCCTTCATTTACTACTGGAACTTTGTGTCTGTGTTCAGTGTGAAAATGACAAACTGACTGCAAATCACGTAAAGAGGAGCTGTCAGCCATACTATTTCAGAAAAAAAAACACATAAGTAGATAAATACTTGCTCTACTTACATATGTATTGCACTGTCCACATTTTGATTTTAGTGATTTTTCTACAGTAAAAAAAGAGAAAATCCTTCTTAGCATTTCCCATTTTAATTGTGGCTATTTTTAAGCCAATCATGATGTAATTTCCTCCCTTAGTCTCCTCTGCCTGATTTGCCCGCCCTTCACTATAGAAAGTGCATTGTCGCAGCATGAGAAATATTGGCCTATCAGAGAGGAACAGAGGTGTGGGAGATGAAAACAGGCTTCAGCCAATCAGGCTGCATTAGTTAAGTCTAAAGGCTCATACACACATCAGACTATAGTCTTTGGAAAATGAAAGATCACAGACCAATCTTACCACCCTTCATGTAGTATGAGAGCCATGCTCTAAACAGTCTTTTCTATGGAGCTGAACTCCACATCAGAAAAAAATCTTTGCAAGATGCTGCACACACAGGTGCTGTACAGACACAAATGATCAGTATCTGCAAAAGATCTGTTCCTGCCAAAAATACATTCCTGCAAATTGCAATGATAGTCTATGAGATCTGCAGATCATCATACACACATGATTTAACTGACATTCATCTGCAGATCAAGCAATCATCCGCAGATCTGAAAATCCATCCTGGTGGATCTGATCTGCAGATGAATGTCAGTTAAATCATGTGTGTATGATGATCTGCAGATCTCATAGACTCTCATTGCATTTTGCAGGAATGGATTTTTGGCAGGAACAGATCTTTTGCAGCTACAGATCTTTTGAGTGTGTGCAGCATGTTTGTGTGCAGCATCTTGCAAAGATTTTTTTCTGATGGGGAGTTCAGCTCCATAGAATAGACTGAGAAGGTATGGCTCTCATACTACATGAAGGGTGGTAAGATTGGTCTGTGATCTTTCATTTTCCAAAGACTATAGTCTGATGTGTGTATGCACCTTAAGGGGAAGTATAGAAGCAAAAAAGGACAACCCAGCATGCCCTGCAATTTCCTTTTTGTGTACCAAATTTTGTGTGTACCAAATAAGAGTCAGGTAAACTGGGGAATGATCATTTATCAACAAGAAAAGTAATAGAGATTTTAACTTTGGGGTTGCCTGGTTAGCAACCCAGATAAAATCTGTTTATCTGTTTACCAGATAAAAATAAAGAATAGATTTTTGATTTCATGCCCAACAGTTACTCTTTAACCACCTGCCGACCGCCTAACGCACAGAGGTGGCCGGGAAGTGGAGCCCGCAAGGACCAGCTCATGCCCAAAGGCGGCGGTCCTTGTAGGGGCATGGGCGGAGCGATCGCGGCATCCGTGACGCAATCCTCCGCCAGCGCCTGTCTCCGCTCACCCGCCGCAACATCCCGCTGGCCATACGGAAGCGCCGGAGGGATGTTAACCCGACGATCGCCGCATACAAAGTGTATAATACACTTTGTAATGTTTACAAAGTGTATTGTACAGGCTGCCTCCTGCCCTGGTGGTCCCAGTGTCCGAGGGACCACCAGGGCAGGCTGCAGCCACCCTATGTCGCACCCAAGCACACTGATCTCCCCCCCCCCTGCCCCCTGATCGCCCACAGCGCCCCTCAGACACCCCCCAGACCCCTGTTTACACCCAATCACCCCCCTAATCACCCATCAATCACTATCTGTCAACGCTATTTTTTTTTTAACCCTAAACTGCCCCCTGGGGACTCCTGATCACCCCCCCACCCCTCAGATTCTCCCCAGACCCCCCCCCCTTGTGTACTGTATACCTCTATCCCCCTGATCACCTGTCAATCACCCATCAATCACCCCCTGTCACTGCCACCCATCAATCAGCCCCTAACCTGCCCCTTGCGGGCAATCTGATCACCCACCCACACCAATAGATCGCCCGCAGATCCAACGTCAGATCACCTCCCAAGTGCAGTGTTTACATCTGTTCTCTACCCTAAACACCCACTAATTACCCATCAATCACCCCCTATCATCACCTGTCACTGTTACCCATCAGATCAGACCCTAATCTGCCCCTTGCGGGCACCCAATCACCCGCCTACACGCTCAGATTGCCCTCAGACCCCCCCTTATCAATTCGCCAGTGCATTAGTTACATCTGTTCTTCCCTGTAATAACCCACTGATCACCTGTCAATCACCCATCAATCACCCCCTGTCACTGCCACCCATCAATCAGCCCCTAACCTGCCCCTTGCGGGCAATCTGATCACCCACACCAATAGATCGCCCGCAGATCCGACATCAGATCACCTCCCAAGTGCATTGTTAACATCTGTTCTCTCCTCCAAACACCCACTAATTACCCATCAATCACCCCCTGTCACTGCTATCCATCAGATTAGACCCCTATCTGCCCCTAGGGCACTCAATCACCCGCACACACCCTCAGAACCCAGCCCTGATCACCTCGCCAGTGCATTGCTTGCATCTATTCCCCCCTCTAATCACACTTTGAGACACCCATCAATCACCTCCTGTCACCCCCTAGCACACCTACCCACCAGATGAGGCCCTAATTTGCCCCGTGTGGGCTCCTGATCACTCGGCCAAACCCTCAGATCCCCCTCAGACCCCCTTCCGATCACCTCCCCAGTGCATTGATTGCATCTATTTTCCCCTCTAACCACCCCCTGAGACACCCATCAATCACCTCCTGTCACCCCCCTAGCACTCCTATCCATCAGATGAGGCCCAATATAACCTGTCATCTAAAAGGCCACCCTGCTTATGACCGGTTCCACAAAATTCGCCCCCTCTACACCACCTGTCATCAAAATTTGCAGATGCTTATACCCCTGAACAGTCATTTTGAGACATTTGGTTTCCAGACTACTCACGGTTTTGGGCCCGTAAAATGCCAGGGCGGTATAAGAACCCCACAAGTGACCACATTTTAGAAAAAAAGACACACCAAGGTATTCTGTTAGGTGTATGACGAGTTCATAGAAGATTTTATTTTTTGTCAAAAGGTAGCGGAAATTGATTTTTATTGTTTTTTTTTCACAAAGTGTCATTTTTCACTAACTTGTGACAAAAAATAAAATCTTCTATAAACTCGCGATACACCTAACGGAATACCTTGGAGTGTCTTCTTTCTAAAATGGGGTCACTTGTGGGGTTCCTATACTGCCCTGGCATTTTAGGGGCCCTAAACCGTGAGGAGTAGTCTAGAAAACAAATGCTTCAAAATTACCTTTGAATAGGACGTTAGGCCCCTTAGCGCACCTAGGCTGTAAAAAAGTGTCACACATGTGGTACCGCCGTACTCAGGAGAAGTAGTATAATGTGTTTTGGGTAGTGTTGGGCGAACACCTGGATTTTCGGGTTCGGGCCGAACATGGGCCAGATGTTCGGCATGTTCGGCCCGAACCCCGAACTCAATGGAAGTCAAAGGGACCCCCGAACATCCCCATTTTGGGGGCCCTATGGGGTCGCAGGCATAAGGGGGGAGCATGCCCCGATCGCGGGGGGGGTCGGAAATTCCCCCCACCCCCTCCGCTAGCGCTCCCCCCTCTGCCCGCTTCTCCATAAAAAAAGTTTAATGCAAGTTAAATAGTACCGGTGGCTGGCAGTGGAGTGAGGAGGAGGAGTCCGAGTAGGAGAGTGACGCGTTGAGGCCGGGCAGCGGGCGGTTCAGCGGTAGTACCCCTGTGGTACTTCCGCCCTTTCTCTGACCTCACGCCCTCTGCATACGAGGGTACGCGTCACGCGTACCCTCGTATGCGTCATCACGTAGAGGACGTGAGGTCAGAGAAAGGGCGGAAGTACCACAAGGGTACTACCGCTGAACCGCCCGCTGCCCGGCCTCAACGCGTCACTCTCCTACTCGGACTCCTCCTCCTCACTCCACTGCCAGCCACCGGTACTATTTAACTTGCATTAAACTTTTTTTATGGGGAAGCGGGCAGAGGGGGTAGCGCTAGCGGAGGGGGTGGGGGGAATTTCCGACCCCCCCCGCGATCGGGGCATGCTCCCCCCTTATGCCTGCGACCCCATAGGGGGGCCGTATTCGGCCGAACAGGGGCCCTGTTCGGCCGGCCATTGAGCAGTTCAGGCGAACCCGAACAGTTTGGCCGAACACCATTAGGTGTTTGGCCGAACTCGAACATCACCCCAACAGGGTGATGTTCTGCAGAACCCAAACAGTGGCGAACACTGTTCGCCCAACACTAGTTTTGGGGTGTATTTTTACACATACCCATGCTGAGTGGGAGAAAGATCTCTGTAAATGGACAATTGTGTGTAAAAAAAAATTAAAAAAATTGGCATTTACAGAGATATTTCTCCCACCCAGCATGGGTATGTGTAAAAATACACCCCAAAACACATTATACTACTTCTACTGAGTACGGCAATACCACATGTGTGGCACTTTTTTGCAGCCTAACTGCGCTAAGGGGCCCAAAGTCCAATGAGCACCTTTAGGCTTTACAGGGGTGCTTACAAATTAGCACCCCCCAAAATGCGAGGACAGTAAACACACCCCACAAATGACCCCATTTTGGAAAGTAGACACTTCAAGGTATTCAGAGAGGGGCATGGTGAGTCCGTGGCAGATTTCATTTTTTTTTGGCGCAAGTTAGAAGAAATGGAAACTTTTTTTTTTTTTTTTTGGTCACAAAGTGTCATTTTCCGCTTACTAGTGACAAAAAATATCTTCTATGAACTCACTATGCCTCTCAGTGAATACTTTGGGATGTCTTCTTTCCAAAATGGGGTCATTTGGGGGGTATTTATACTATCCTGGAATTCTAGCCCCTCATGAAACATGACAGGGGGTCAGAAAAGTCATAGATGCTTGAAAATGGGAAAATTCACTTTTTGCACCATAGTTTGTAAACGCTATAACTTTTACCCAAACCAATAAATATACACTGAAGGGTTTTTTTTTTTAATCAAAAACATGTTTGTCCACATTTTTCGCGCTGCATGTATACAGAAATTTTACTTTATTTGAAAAATGTCAGCACAGAAAGTTAAAAAAAATCTTTTTTTTGCCAAAATTCATGTCTTTTTTGATGAATATAATAAAAAGTAAAAATCGCAGCAGCAATCAAATAGCACCAAAAGAAAGCTTTATTAGTGACAAGAAAAGAAGCCAAAATTCATTTAGGTGGTAGGTTGTATGAGCGAGCAATAAACCGTGAAAGCTGCAGTGGTCTGAATGGAAAAAAAGTGCCTGGTCCTTAAGGGGGTTAAAGCCTATGGTCCTCAAGTGGTTAATGCATTTGTTGTGACTTTTGTTTTGTGTTTTTGTTCCAGGCACCCTTCCGGGTGAAGGTGTCAGCAGAGGCCATGCTTATATTGGATTTGGTGAGTATGGAATGTAGAGCGTGAGTTAGCGTGGCTTCCTGTGGACAGTAGTCCTGACTTGCTGCTTTCTGTTGAAGCATTCTCACGTGTCCCTGGCGGAAGTTATAGGATTGCTGGGAGGAAGATACTGTGAGGAAGAACATGTCGTAGAAGTAAGTTGCTTTCTACTTTATAATGTTGTCCAGAATTATTTACAAAGTTAATAAATATACATTTAGGCAGAGCCAGAAACTAAACTTAAAAAAACATACTGCCTGATCTGGGGAGCTACCCGGATTGGGTAGTGTCCTGTCTCCTGTTATCCTTAAAGGACAACTGAGATTACATGTGACATGATGAGATAGACGTGTATATATACTGCCAAGCACACAAATAACTAGGCTGTGTTTCTTTTTTTTTTCTTTCTCTGCCTAAAAGAGTTAAACATCAGGCATGTAAGTGACAGTTTCTATCCGGGTCAGACTGGGTCAGACTACAGCATAACCCTCACTGATAAGTAATTACAGCAATAAAATAATTTCCTGTCAGTAAATGGCTTTGTGGAGCAGGAAAGAGATACAAATGGTCAATAATTCATAGATTTGAGCTCTAGCATACTTCAATGAAGGTGTCATTGAGCAGATACAATGCAACGTTAAAAACTTAAAAACTAGATTTAAATATAAAATAAAATTGTCGGATATCTAAAAAAGTTATTTTTATGAGGAGGAGGACAGATACAGTTGTTTTTCTCATCAGTTTATTTTCACCTTGGATGTCCTTTATGTTTCATTTTCAGCTAAAAAAAAAATGGCCGCAATGTTAGATTCATGATGCCGCAAATGCATCTCTGTGTTCTCCACCGAAAGCACAGAGAGGAAGGGAAGGGGTAAGGGGGACAGTGAGATCACTTTGAGAGGCGGGAAAGGAGAATTACCAAGGAGTGGCTCTGCAGGTGATGAGAATGTATAAACTCGACTCCACCTGGTTGTCCAGAAGGTGCTCTCTTTGGAAAAAAGGTTATTCTGGTACTCAGCGTGGCTGAGCCACGTTGGACCAAAACATGCTCCCTTTTTGTTCATTATAATATAATATTGATGTGAAAAGAGCAGTACATTTTTTCTTTGTGCTGACTTTTGCACCAATGAGACAAATGGAGTGAGGAGGATTCTGGGTATATTTTTCGCCTAGACGTATTCTTTTGCCAGAGTTTCCTGCAAGTTTCATTAAAAAAAAAAACTATACCAACTGGGAATCTGCAGCATGAAGTTGAAAGATAATATACTGTATATAAAATGTTATTCATATAAAAAGGACTTATCTAGTGATCATCTATAGATTTTTGTACTAAAGTTGAATAATGTGAAGCCTGTCTTCCTTACTTCTGACAGATTCTCAGCTCCGCTTTCCATTCTTATATCGCCAGTTTCAAAAGCTTCGAGCTTCTGTACGCTTTTAGAACTTCAGAAATGTTTCACATTTCAGAAACTTGTCTCATCTCTGGTAACTAGAATTTATTTCTCTGTGAATCTGTCATGCAGAAAAATCCCTGTCTGAAGAAGGCTGACATTGCCTTAAAGCCGCACGCAGATCCAAATGTAATACAACTTAAATTTAGCAACAATAGGAGTCAGAAAATGGTCTTGAAATCCAAGCGCCTGTCCAATAAGGGCTCGTTTCCACTATTGCGTTGCGGAATCA
The DNA here is from genome assembly GCF_040937935.1 of Hyperolius riggenbachi. Taxonomy (NCBI): domain Eukaryota; kingdom Metazoa; phylum Chordata; class Amphibia; order Anura; family Hyperoliidae; genus Hyperolius; species Hyperolius riggenbachi. The sequence goes on from NC_090651.1 coordinate 102,103,320, forward strand.
CCTGGATTCCACCGCTGATAAAATCGCATGCAGATGCGATTCCCCATGCGTTTTTTGCCGCGAATTTGCATTCGAATTCGCATAGGTGAGGGTATATGCGATTTTAACCATGTCACTGCCTGTGTGAATTTACATTGGTACCTATGCGAATTCGCGGCAAAAAACGCATGGGAAAAAAAGCATGGGATTTCCCTATTAAATACATTGCATGCGATTCGCATGCATTCCACTCCCAGGCAAATTCTGCGGCTCTTTTGTGCGTTTTTTCACCGCTGAAAAAAACGCACCTCAACAACGCTACAGTGGAAACCGGCCCATACACTTGCATTACATGTGCGAATCCGCATGCGTTGAACGCATGCGGATTCGCGATAGTGGAAATGAGCCCTAACAGTCTTTATAAGGCCAAAGCCTCCCTCTGCATGCCTTTTATTTTCTTGAAACCTGTCCTGGCCACATCACTTTTGTCTTGCTTTGGGTCCAGCCGTGTGGCAGAGCTGCAGCTCAATATTCCATCCCTCCCTCCCACTCAGGATGCAGAGGGGTTATTGCTGAGCTACCACTCAATCAAGAAATTTGAACGATTATCCTGTTTTTTCGAGAAAAATCTGATCGGACATGCTGGAAAAATCTTTATATTTGATCTAACGGAATAATTGAACTAAATTATCTAATCGAAAAAAAATGAAAAATTGTACCTTAGGTATATGTGTACCTTAAGGGTTGGCCATACATGGTACAATTTTTCATTTTTTTTCGATTAGATAATTTAGTTCAATTATTCCGTTAGATCGAATATAAAGATTTTTCCAGCATGTCCGATCTGATTTTTCTCGAAAAAACGGGATAATCTTTCGAATTTCTTGATCGAAAAAAAAAAAAATATTTTCAACTTTCATTCGATTCGATCATTTAGATCAAATAAACGGGATAATCGAACGTTTTTATTGTACCATGTATGGCCACCATAAGAGTGATGTGCAGGTACTGTACAGGAGAATGAGGCGATTCTTCCTCTATTACACATTCTTCATGTACAATCTGAACCAGGTTTATGGGTGACAGACAACACCTCTGTGTTCAATGTGCACAACATTCTCAGTGGATTCCCTGCAGCTCTGTGGGGAGTGCATATGTAGAGTATAGTACTACTGTGTAACAAAGTAAACCTGAGACAGATGAAATTAAAGTTGTTTACATACCTGGGGCTTCCTCTAGCCCTCTTCAGGCTAATCAGTCACTCGTTGTCCTTCTCCACCACCTGGATCTTCTGCTATGAGTCCAGATACTTGAGCTAGTCGGGCGTAGTGCGCATCCACACACTCCGCCGTCGGGAGCGTACAACATCTGCGCAATAGTGCACTATTGCGCAGGTGCAGATCGCTCCTGGCTGTGAAAGCGGCACGTGGCCGGACTGCGCTTACTGGCTGAATTATCAAGACTCGTAGCAGAAGATCCAGATGGCGGAGATGGACAGCGAGGGACTGATTATCCTGAAGGGAATGTATAAAACTTTTCTTTTAATTCGTAGTCAGCAAACCAAATTTTAACATATCAAATTATTTGATTTCATGAGCTAAGAGAGTATATGTACATTTGCAAAAAATCAGCATCAACGCAGAATTATTTGCATGTCATTGACCATCTCTATTAGTGACACGGCTACACATTAGGCTTGTTCTTACAGCATAGCTGTTATTTCGTATATATAAGAGATTCCTGTACACATATATACAGTCACAATCAGATATGTATATCTGACGTAAACAATACGGGGACAGCTTTATTGAAGCAGCACAAGTAACTATTTTTTGATTGGTTAATTTCATTTTTGTGAACTAAGCACAGCTATTACTGTATATATAAATTATTTATGATGACTATTATCTGAGAAATAGAACATTTTATAATATTTTCTATTTTAATTACAATGTAAATTCATTAGGAGTCAGAGTTAGAGCATTTTGTCCCGACTCTGACTCCGGGTACCCAAAATTGCTCTGACTCCTCAACTCAGACTCTGACCCCACAGCCCTGCATAAAGGCATATTTGTTTTAAACAATGCTAGTTGCCTGGCAGCCCTGCAGGCAGGCAGATCAGGTACTCTGACTCAGCTGACTCAGGTTTCAATGGATTAGCCATATGCTTGTTCCAGGGTTTTAACTTAGACACCACTTATGCCAGAAGATCAACAGGGTTGCCAGGCAACTTGCATTGTTTACAGGGAAATAAATATGGTAGTCTCCATATCCCTCTCACCTTGTGTTCCCTTTAGCTTTTTCCGCTGTACACATCTCTATGTACTGATGTGAGAGAAGCTTATGTGCTTTGGGTCCTACGGGAGAAATGCGCTTTACAAATGTTTCGTTTTTGTTATGTGTAACCACAGAAGTAGTAAGGGGGAGGAGTTGTATGTAGAAGGTATAATGAGTGGAGTCATATTATATGTAAAGGGTGCAACTAGAGGAGGGGGAAGCCTTATGCACTAGGCATGTCAACCAGCAGGTATCGGGACTGGATCACTTGGGTGTGGGGCCGAGGCTGTATAGATGCCTCTAGGCTCGCAATGCATTCTGTTGCCTTGCAAGAGGGCTGACTATGAAACATGCAGCACAGTGCGGCACAGAGCAGGTGGGGCAAGTGGGAGAACAATGCTCTCGGCTAGCACTCATTCAAGTCCATCCTGGCTGAAGCACTGAGGGATGTCGGGCTGCTGCACACATGCTAAATTCTGGGCAGAGGCTGACCCGACCAGCTGCTTTGGTCGAGAACCCTCTAGCGCAGGGGTGTCAAACTCAAATACAAAGTGGGGCCAAAATTGTACACTGAGACCTAGGCATGGGCCAACCTTGATGTCTGCTGGCCACCTTCCTCCCATCATAAAGTTCCTTGGTGTCTAGTGGCCCCCCTCCAACCCCTTGTACAGTTTCCTGGTGGCTAGAGGCCCCCACCCTCCCCTGTACAGTTTTTTTGCTTCCCTATACAGTTTCCTGGAGTCTAGAGGCCTCCCTAGTGTTTAATGCTTTCCCCCTGCCTCCCCCATATGGCTTTCCTGGTGTTCTAGGGCTTCACCTCCAATATAGCTTAACTGGTGATCTAGAGTGGGCCAAACATAATGCAAAGTGGAGAAACCACTTGAGGGCCAAATTTAATGCCTCTGAGGGCCAGATTTGGCCCATGGGCTGGAGTTTGACATGTATCTTCTAGCATGTGTTCAAGGCTTTAGTCTTAAAGTGTAGATGTAGTGAAAAAAACACCTTAAATGGGAATTTACCTAAGTGAAGGGAAGCTTAGATAATCCAGAGGCTTCCGCTCATCCCCTTTCTCCCCACTATCGTCCTCCGCCCGAAGCTTTGCTGACTGACTGACTGAGCTTGGCCGCACTGCGCAGGCACAGACAGCTCATGTCCTGTCCTCACTACCACGTGTACCCCTGGGGCGTGTATGGAGCTTAGCAGGCAGATAAACACCCTCCTACTACTCAATAAATTGAGACCAGGTATGATCTGTAGCTTTAATGAGCTGAAGTAAGTTGGTGTGAAACTGTGAACAAATAACAGAAATGATGCAATAAGTACATGAACTGCATATAAACATATCACATATCAGCATACAGTAGATAGACTAGTGCACACAGCAACATGGCTGCATGGATAGCTGACTAGGCCTCACTATACAGTTGAACTACTAACTAGCTGCCTACACAGAAATAACACACAATACATGTCTACAGCTAGTACTAGTCATGCAGATTCATAGAAAACAGTAAGAAAGAATGCCTTACCGGCTATGCAGCCTTTAGTGGAAGCACGGAGAAGATTCCTCAGCAGAGAGCATGTGAAAATGGCAGCTTCTAGAAGGCTACTCCCTTCTTGTCTGGTGCATGAGGTCACAGAGGAGGAGGAGTAACAGAAAGGCTGAACTTAACTGAGAACAATGTAATGCAGTGGTCAATAGGTGGCGCTGTCCTACCTCATTCTAACACAGGATAAATCCTGTATGGATTAGCACCCATTTTAATGAAAGATGTCTGCAAGACATGACACTCCCCGTCTGGTATCAACAGATACCACCATCATTCAGTAGGGGATAATAGGAGAATGAGTTCACACACTGGTCTGGGAAACAACTTGGTCTCTTGCTGTCTGCAGACCTTTACTTCTACTTTGCGGACATTTCCGTCCTCACTTGGAAACGTCTTGGTGACAAGTCCTAGAGGCCACTCATTTCTCTGCAATTGGCAGTCCTTTAGAAGTACAACATCTCCGGGTTTCAGGTTGGGCCTTGCAGTCTGCCACTTGTTCCGTGGTTGCAAAGTAGAGATGTATTGTTTCTTCCATCTGTCCCAGAATGTGTCAGCAAGGCACTGCACTTGTTTCCATTGACGTTTGTACATGTCTTTAGTGCTGAACTCACCAGGAGGAGGACTCACTTTCCCAGTCTTTTGGGTAAGGAGGGTTGCAGGAGTGAGAAGAAATGGTTCTTCTGGATCACTAAGAACTGGAGTCAGAGGTCTAGCATTGATGATAGCTGTGACTTCAGCCATGAAGGTTACCAGGCTCTCGTGAGTGAGTCTTGCAGTTCCTGCTTGTAGAAAGATGGAATCCAAGATTCTTCGGGCTATGCCGATCATCCTTTCCCAAGCTCCACCCATGTGAGAGGAGTGAGGTGGGTTGAAAGTCCAAGTGCAGTCCTGATCACTCAGGTATCTTTCCACAGCCTTGGCATCAATATTGGAAGAGATCTGTAGTTCTTTAGCAGCTCCAATGAAATTGGTGCCTCTGTCAGATCGAATGTGCTTCACAGGACCTCTGATTGCAATAAAACGTCTAAGGGCGTTGATAAAGCTTGAAGTATCCATAGATTCAATGACTTCAATGTGAACAGCTCTGATGGTCATACAGGTGAATATGACTGCCCAGCGTTTACTGTTTGCTTGACCGCCTCTAGTTTGACGTGCTGTGACGGACCAAGGCCCAAATACGTCAAGTCCAACATTGGTGAAAGGAGGATCCATACTGAGTCTATCAGCAGGCAGATTAGCCATCTTCTGTGTTTGTAGCATACCACGAAGTTTACGGCATGTGATGCAACTGAAGATGATGCTACTCACACATCTCTTTGCCCCAACTATCCACAATCCAGCAGTATGTAAAGCTCCTTCTGTAAACAGTCTTCCTTGGTGCTTGACTTGGATGTGGTAGTGTTGTACAATCAATCTTGTAACATGATGATGACCGGGAATTATCAGAGGATTCCTTTCATCAGGCTCTAGACTTGCTTGCTTAAGACGACCTCCTACTCTCAGGAGACCGTATTTGTCAAGGAATGGGTCAAGTTTCTTTAAAGAGCTGTCTTTAGGGATAGACTTGCTGTTAGTGATACAGGCAATCTCTTTGGTGTAGATTTCCTGCTGTACAGTGCGAATGATGAAGTTCTTGGAGTGTTGGAGTTCTGCTATGGTGTATACCTCTTGACAGTGGTGCCAACCTTTACACTTCTTAGCATCATTCGAATTGGTTCTTTGAAAAGATCGGGCTATGTGAGCTAGACAGGTAATGGCTCTAACAAGTGATTTCCAGGTAGAGAATCTCTTGAAGCGATGAGATTCAAAGGACTTGAAGAGTGTCACTGTGTGAAGTGCAGACACTTGTGGACGGATCTCAGTGTCTGAGTCTTCATCCACTAGTTCAAACATGTTGTTCTGGTGAACTGCTGGAGTGGAATTACACAAGAATGCAGGACCTGTGAACCAAGTTGTATTTTTGAGATGACTTGCTGCAACAGCTCTTGTAGCGTGGTCCGCAGGATTGTTGTCAGTGGACACATAATGCCACTGTTCTGGACTGGTGGATTTCCTAATCCGCAGCACCCTGTTGTTGACATAAACATAGAATCGTCTGGACTCGTTGTTGATGTAGCCTAAGACTACTTTGCTGTCTGTGTAGAATTCAGCCTTTTTAAGGTCAATGTCAATCTCAGATGTGATTAGCTCAGCCATTTCAACAGCTAGGACTGCTGCACAAAGTTCAAGTCTGGGTATCGTGTGCTCAGGCTGTGGTGCAAGTTTTGCTTTGCCCATAACAAAGCCAATGTGGCATTGTCCTTTAATGTCTATGGTTCTAAGATAAGCGACAGCAGATATGGCTTTAACTGAAGCATCAGAAAATACACAAAGTGTATGATCTTGGACATCTGTAGATGGCACAGGAGCATATGTGCGTGCAACTTTAAGGCTAGACAGAGCTGCTAGAGAGTTTCTCCATTCCACCCACAGATTCTTCTTGTCAGGAGGCAATGGAACATCCCAGTCAGTAGTTTCACGGGTTAAATCTCTGAGCAAGGCCTTACCCTGGATAGTGACAGGAGCCGCAAATCCCAAAGGGTCATATAGGCTGTTGATTGCAGATAGGACACCTCTGCGAGTAAAAGGTTTTTCTTCCTTGCTAACTTGAAAGGTGAAGGTGTCAGATTTTAAGTCCCAGAGAAGTCCAAGGCTACGTTGGACTGGTAAAGTTTCTGACCCCAGATCCAAGTCCCTTAGGTCATTAGAATGATCTTCAGAAGGGAAGGCTTCCATAACTTCTTTGCTGTTTGAAGCAATCTTGTGAAGTCTCAAGTTGGAGCAGGCAAGCATGTCTTGGGCTCTTTTGAGGAGACTGATTGCAGAGTCATTAGAAGGTAATGATTTCAAACAGTCATCTACATAGAAGTCTCTTTCTACAAACTGTCTTGTGTCCAACCCATATTCTCTCTCTCCTTCTTGAGCAGAACGTCTGAGTCCATATATAGCAACTGCAGGTGAGGGGCTGTTCCCAAAGATGTGCACTCTCATGCGATACTCTATGATGTCCTTTGAAGGATCATTGTCTTTAAACCAGAGGAATCTGAGGAAGTTTCTATCCTTCTCCTTAACAAGGAAGCAATGAAACATCTGTTGGATGTCGGCAATCAGAGCGACAGTGTCCTTGCGGAAACGGAGAAGTACCCCCAGTAGCTTGTTATTCAGGTCAGGGCCTGTCAGCAGCACATCGTTTAGGGAGATGCCTTCAAATTTGGCGCTAGAGTCAAACACTACTCTGATCTGACCTGGCTTCTTTGGATGATATACTCCAAAAATTGGCAGGTACCAGCATTCTTCAGGACCTTTAAGGGGTGGGGCAATCTCTGCATGATTGTTCTCAAATATTTTCTGCATGAAAGAAAAGAAGTGTTCTCTCATTTCTGGCTTTCTTTGGAAGTTACGTCTGAGAGAAGAGAAACGTTTAAGCACTTGTACTTTGTTGTTAGGTAGGCGTCTTCTCTGAGTTCTGAAAGGAAGGGGTGCAACCCAACTGTTAGTGCTGTCCTTCACAAAGTCTCGTTCCATTATTTCCAAGAACTGCTTGTCTTCAATAGATAATGCTACCCGATTATCATCTTTTGACCTCTGGAAGACTCTGCATCCTAAGTGGTCTTGGTCACTGTCACAGGCATCATTGTCACTAGAGACATCTGTGAAGGGACAAGGTAGATGGGAGGCACATGGTAGCTCCTTTATGAGAAAGTTGTTGACACATGGTTGGAAAAGTGAGGGGCGCCCACTTGCTAGTGTGCTTGTGAACATACTATGAACTGTATCTGGCTTGTGCACACGCCCTAGGCAGACCTCACCTATTATGACCCATCCTAGGTCTAGCTTCTGAGCATAAGGAGCATCATGGGAACCATCTATTTGTTTTCTCACTTTATGGATTCGTAGGATATCCCTCCCGAGTAGCAAGATTATCTTAGCCTGTGGATCAAGTTCTGGGATCAGGTGGGCTATACGCTTCAAGTGTGCATGATGTAATGCGACATCTGGAGTAGGAATTTCAGATCTATGATCAGGAATCTGGTTGCACTCTATTAGAGTTGGTAAGGGCAAGCAGATGCTTCCATCTATAGCTTCGATCTGGAAGCCAGATGCTCTTCTCCCCGCCGTCTCCACAATTCCTGCACAAGTCCTTAGTGAGTATGGAGAGCTGGGGCCTTTAACATTGAACATATCAAAGAAGGTTGGGTGGGCTAGAGACCCATTGCTTTGATCGTCTAGGATGGCATACATTTTTACTGCTTTCTCCCTTTGTTCTGCTGGGTAGACTCGGACTAGACACATTTTGGAGCAGGATCTTCCACCTGTGGCTCCTTTGCAGACCTCTGTGCACTGTGGAGTGACCTCTAATGTAACTGTAGGAGTGTCACCCTCCTCCCCGCCATGCTCGGTTGTGCTGTGAGTATGTTGTAAAGTCCATGGAGCTGGTCCAGGATGTAGTGCTGTGTTGTGATCTGTGCTATCACATTCTTTACAATTTTCACTAAACTTGCAGTTCTTGGCAAAGTGAGTGGTGGATGAGCAGCACTTGTAACAGATGCTATTCTCTCTAAGAAAGGCTTTACGTTCCTCAATGGGTTTCTCTCTAAACCCCCTACATTTCAGCAGAGAATGTGGCCTTCTGTGTATAGGACACTGCTTACCAGGGTCTCTAACTTTGTTTGCTGCCTGGGAGGAGCCAGCAAACCTGTGGGGAGAGTCTGGGGAAGACAGTTCAGTCTTGTGAACTGCCACTGAAGCTTTGTGTGAAGGAAGACCTGGAACAGAAGTACATGTTAGTGCAAAATCAAAACTAGGATCATTTCTTATCTTAGCCTGATCATGTATAAAGTCTACAAACACAGAAAATGGAGGAAATGAAACATGGTATTTTTTCTTATAGTTAGAACCACATTTAACCCACTCATTTTGTAAGCCAGGGGTTAACTTTTGTACTATGAGGTTAACACCTCTGGCAGTGTCAAAATATGCAAGGCCTGACAGATCACCTTCAGATTTGGCTACCTGAAGTTCCATTAACAAGTCACTAAGTTCCCTGAGTTTCTGCAAGCCTTTGGAAGCTATTTTAGGGAAATCTTCTATCCTTTTAAACAAAGAGTTTTCTATAGCCTCCACTGAACCATAACATTCATCAAGTCTGTCCCAAACCATTTTTAGTCCAGCTGCTGGGTTTCTTATGTTAATGGACCTGATTCTTTTTACATGCTCAGCAGATGCAGTCCCTAGCCACTTAGCTAAGAGGTCCATCTCCTCACTAGGGGACAGTTCAACATCTTTAATTGTGTTCTTAAAGGAGGACCGCCAGGCCCTATAACTCTCAGGGTGATCATCAAACTTCACAAGTCCCTTGGCAACCAGCTCACGCCGTGTGAGGAACTTAACAATGTCCATGCTGGTTTGAGCAGGAGCAGGGAAAGATGGTGGTGTGTTGCCATAGTGAGAAAGTGGTGTGTAATCATACCTGTCAGTAGTCTCTCGTTTTGGTCGAAATGTCTCATACCTATTTGGCGTGTAAGGAGAAGTTCCTGGAACGTTATGTGCCGGTTGAAGTTCCGGACGTGGTGGCAGGTGCTCTGAAATCAGTTCATTTTCTATATTGACTTCTGGCTTGCTGGCTGGAGGCTTATTCTGGTTTTCTGTCTGGGCTGTGAATTGAGTTTGATGAGATCTGTCGATGAGGTCCCGTTGAGCATCTTCCATTGACAGGAAAGAGTCGATCATTCTGGAATGTCGATGGACATAATCTGAAGTGCGCTGCAGGGGATCCTGATGGGCGAGATCAAGGCTGGCTGGCCTGCTGTGTCTTTCGTCGTCTGGGTGGATGAGTGCTTCTAAGGCTTCTGCTTTGGCAATAGCTGCAGCAGCTTCCCTCTGTGCTGAGAGCTTCTCTAGTGCTGCTTGCTGTTTTGCCCTTTCAGTTTCAAGTGTCGCTTGTTGCAGCTTTAGCTGCATCTCTTGCTCTGCGAAGGCAGCACGTGCTTTTGCAGCTTCAGCTTCTGCGCGAGCAATGGCGGCCGCATTGCTGACTGATGAGGATCTTGTAGAGCGACTGACTTTAGACCTTGTCTTGTAAGAAGAAGTTTGGCTTTCTGACATGATGCTGCTGTTAAGGATCTTGACTGTGTAGAGACTGCTGCGTACTGATATGCACGTAGCTGCGTGGTAGTATAGCTGTCTCTGTAGTCAGTATCTTATTTTCCACTCACTGGGTAGCAGCGTTTCACTGGCTGGGAAGCTAGCCGGTCTGGTTCCACTCGCGGGTAGCAGCCGTTTCACTGTCCTGTCCTCACTACCACGTGTACCCCTGGGGCGTGTATGGAGCTTAGCAGGCAGATAAACACCCTCCTACTACTCAATAAATTGAGACCAGGTATGATCTGTAGCTTTAATGAGCTGAAGTAAGTTGGTGTGAAACTGTGAACAAATAACAGAAATGATGCAATAAGTACATGAACTGCATATAAACATATCACATATCAGCATACAGTAGATAGACTAGTGCACACAGCAACATGGCTGCATGGATAGCTGACTAGGCCTCACTATACAGTTGAACTACTAACTAGCTGCCTACACAGAAATAACACACAATACATGTCTACAGCTAGTACTAGTCATGCAGATTCATAGAAAACAGTAAGAAAGAATGCCTTACCGGCTATGCAGCCTTTAGTGGAAGCACGGAGAAGATTCCTCAGCAGAGAGCATGTGAAAATGGCAGCTTCTAGAAGGCTACTCCCTTCTTGTCTGGTGCATGAGGTCACAGAGGAGGAGGAGTAACAGAAAGGCTGAACTTAACTGAGAACAATGTAATGCAGTGGTCAATAGGTGGCGCTGTCCTACCTCATTCTAACACAGGATAAATCCTGTATGGATTAGCACCCATTTTAATGAAAGATGTCTGCAAGACATGACACTCCCCGTCTGGTATCAACAGATACCACCATCATTCAGTAGGGGATAATAGGAGAATGAGTTCACACACTGGTCTGGGAAACAACTTGGTCTCTTGCTGTCTGCAGACCTTTACTTCTACTTTGCGGACATTTCCGTCCTCACTTGGAAACGTCTTGGTGACAAGTCCTAGAGGCCACTCATTTCTCTGCAATTGGCAGTCCTTTAGAAGTACAACATCTCCGGGTTTCAGGTTGGGCCTTGCAGTCTGCCACTTGTTCCGTGGTTGCAAAGTAGAGATGTATTGTTTCTTCCATCTGTCCCAGAATGTGTCAGCAAGGCACTGCACTTGTTTCCATTGACGTTTGTACATGTCTTTAGTGCTGAACTCACCAGGAGGAGGACTCACTTTCCCAGTCTTTTGGGTAAGGAGGGTTGCAGGAGTGAGAAGAAATGGTTCTTCTGGATCACTAAGAACTGGAGTCAGAGGTCTAGCATTGATGATAGCTGTGACTTCAGCCATGAAGGTTACCAGGCTCTCGTGAGTGAGTCTTGCAGTTCCTGCTTGTAGAAAGATGGAATCCAAGAAGGCTACTCCCTTCTTGTCTGGTGCATGAGGTCACAGAGGAGGAGGAGTAACAGAAAGGCTGAACTTAACTGAGAACAATGTAATGCAGTGGTCAATAGGTGGCGCTGTCCTACCTCATTCTAACACAGGATAAATCCTGTATGGATTAGCACCCATTTTAATGAAAGATGTCTGCAAGACATGACAGCTCACGCCTGCACAATAGCATGAAGCCGAACAGCTCGGCCAACCAGTCTGTGCCACTGTGCAGGTGCGAGCCGACCTCATTTCTGTACAGGTGCATGGAAGGAGAAGGAGGAAGCCTCTACCAAGGTAAGTATATCATTTTTACTTTTGTAAATCTCACAGGTTGCTTTAAGGGCATTGAGAATTTATCGCCTGGGAAGTGTAGTTATGCTTAGGGATGGTCAATGAGATGCAAATAATTTTAAGTTGATGCAGAATTATGCAAATTTTGTGTGCAAATTGATGCAGCTTGAAAATACACCAATTGAATTTTACCTAAGCGGGATTTGATTGTTTCATGTTCAAGCTGCATAAATTTGCATGCAAAATTTGCATAATGTTGCATCAACATGAAATTATTATCATCTCATTGACCATCCCTAGGTAACGTTATCTGGTTTATAATGGGTTTGGGCAAACTCTGCAGAGTGGAAAAAAATAGATTGCATTTATCATGACGAGTGGATGTTATTCTGCATGAGGCTGGGTTCACATATGACATAGCGTGGAAGGCTGTGTTTTATGTCATGTTTTATGTTAATGTTGTGTGCGTTTTTGGTGCATGTGTGATGCGTTTTTCATGCATTTTGCCTGCGTTTCATGCGTTTGCGGTTCGCATATACAAAACGCATATTTGTTTTGTATGCTTTTTCAGATTTCCATTTATGCAAATCACTAGGAAGACAACAGGAAGCGAAAATACATCACAATGGAAAAAAACTCCTATAAAACGCATGAAAAACGCATACCATTGCGTTCCCATTGACTTTCATTATATGCGTTTTGGCAGCATTCCTGCATAATATGCAACAAAACGAGCGTTCTTGAAACGCATACTGTAAATCGCGTTCTGCGTTTTTTTTCTGCGTCCCATTGACTAACATTGCTGCATAAAACGCAGCGTTTTATGCAACACTAGCGTTTCTGCTATGTGTGCACCCGGCCTCAAGAATCTCATTTTATCTATACATTCAGCCTGACCTTGCCTGAACCTTCATCCATGCCGGTGAATTTCTTCCTGATGTGTCTTTCTTCATTCTCTCTGCAGATTTGGGCAGCGGAGCCCTGTAACAGCCTGAGTACCGGCTTGCAGTGTGAAATGGACCCCGTCTCACAGACGCAAGCATCAGAAGCCCTGTCGCTCCGTGGCTACAGCATCATTGGCTGGTACCACTCTCACCCTGCGTTTGACCCTAATCCATCCATCCGGGATATTGACACCCAGGCTAAGTATCAGGTGTGATATTGGTTTCCCCCGTGTATCTAGAACGGTCATTAGTGAGTGACTCCACCATATTAAAATTGACATTGGCCAGCCACAGTATTACTGTGTATTCACAATAGTTTATAGGGCGGGGGGAGCGTATCAGGTAGCGTCCATTACGGCCTCTTCCCACTGCTCCTACATGCTGTGTTTATTCAATTCTGTTAGGATGGGGAGAGGCAATAAGGAAAAGATTGCTGATTTATTGTAGTAATGATGTGCTTGAACTGCAATTACAAGTGCATGAGCTTGGCAGAAACAAACAATGGAGGTGCACATACAGGTCCTGTTGGGCAGCAGTGGGGTGGTGGGTGCAGGGCACTGGTTGCTTGACGGCCGTTTCACGCAAAACAGCACTTCTATGGAGACTTCGGTGTTTTATCCCGCTTTGTTTAACGTGTTCAGCCAGTGCACCTTAAAGCGGATCCAAGATGAAAAACTAACTAGAACAAGTAACTTGTCTATATATCGTATCTAAAGTTTAGATAGTTTACACAGCAAATCTAGCTGCAAACAGCTTCAACAGAATATGATTATTTCTTCCTGTGATACAATGACAGCAGCCATGTTGTTTGTAAACATTACACACAGGCAAAGCTGATAGCATCTCCAGCTCTCTGCCTGTGGCAAATTCACTCTGCTCTCCTCCTCCCTCCTCCCCTCTGCCTCTGAAATCTCTGACTAGTAACCTCCCCCTCCTCCTGCCCAGACTGAGCTCCCAGAAGCCCTTGCTACAGTGCCAAGGCTCTCTGTTAAACCTGTGGGCGAGGCTTGTTTAGTTTATAGGGAATTAGAGTATTAAAACCAAAACAAATAAAGTATTTGGCTTGAGGAATGCCCTATAAACAATAGGAAAGGAGCACAATTATGCAATGAGTAAAAGTTCATCTCAAATCCACTTTAAAGCTTATTGGTATTTACATAGCGATTAACAGAGATTACGTAACTCACTACATGCATCAGTTACATTGCCTGTTACACAATTAGTAGTTGTTGAAAGTAGAAACAGAGTTATGCAATTTTCATAGATGTAAATTCCATAAATGCCATTAAACTTAACATGCGCTATGCAGGGCGCTTTTGTGAATATACCCCAATGACAGGTAATGTGAATAACTTTAACCACTTAAGTACCAGCAGTCCCTGCCCCCTTAAGGACCAGAGACTAAATCAAAAAACAAGAGCTAAAGGCCAAAGTGTCTGCAAAGAATACGTTATTTAATAATACATAGGTGATAGACATGTTCCCATATAGAAAATACTCAAAACCTCTCAGCAAAATACACCATACCAATTAGACATACATATTAAAAGCAACAAATAGAAGTCAGCCACATAAACCATCTTTTTATGCTTGCCAATGCGTTATAAATTTAATGCAATACATTCTGGCCAGAATTCATATCACACAAATGCACACGCCTGCGCATTCATACACTAAAGTGCTCTCTGTAGTACTGTAAATAAAGTTGGGGTGCTCCCTTAAGTGCATTCACTTCATATATATAGCAACATTTCTGCGTAGTTTTAGCGGTGCTAGGGCTCCGGTCACTGTATGTGTAACATATTGTGGAGTTCATCATTGTGCTCTATAAGTGGGGTCAATCTCACGCGTCGGTGTATTGAAATTACGCCCTGCCAGCCAGATTTCAATTAGCGCGGCCCTAAAGTAGTTAACTATTTTGTTACAGTGGCATCTGTCAACGGATGGACTGTATTATGCAGTAGTTGAACAGTCTGTTCTATAAATTGATGTAATGGAAGCAGAAAAAATGGCAGTGATGTGGACGATGTTAGTAAACGCCAAATTGCTATGATAGATAATTGGGTTAGCAGGAAAGCTTCAGAGGTCTTGTAGCATCTGATTGGGACAGAGCTGTTTGTGGCACTAGGGGAACCTGCACATTACTGAAGCAAACCTAATGTGAAAATAAACTGAGTTAAACAATTGTAGCAATAGTCCTACTCCTAAATAATACTTTCCTGGAGTCCCAGGGTCTTATTTTAAGGGCCTGTTTGTACTTGTGCGCGGCATGCGCCTTGCGAGACGCGATTCTGGCACAGTGAGGCGTGCAATTATGGTGCAGGGCCTCAGATTTTTCATCAGCCACAAATTCGGATGCTCTGCATAGACTTCTATAGGCTGCTAAATTCCAACAGAATTCCTGGCCGAGGAATCGGCCCATTTTTGCAGAAGTGGAAACTTAGCCTTAAGCACACCTGAACTGGGACAAATAAGATTATATTACCTGGGGCTTCTCATAGCCCCTGTAGTCTTTGAGGCCCCTCAGTGTTTTCAGGGTGACCTCCGCTATGCCGCATCCCTCCCGGATGGTCGCAGGCTATCAAGAGCACAGTCTAAGAGGTAAAACAAATTTACCATGACAAGGAGGCCACATCTCTGTATTGCTGTTATTAAACCTGGAGCTTGCTTGATGATTTAATGGTCAGATCATCCAAGAAACAGATCTCTCTCTGATGGAATCTAATCAGAGAGAGATCTGTTGCCTGCTCATACACCATAGGCCGATTCCAGGGGCAAGTGCAGGATTTTTAAGGGGGGGGATTCCTGAAAGGTCCGGAAGCACTTATGTCCCGGAGTGCTTCTGAATACAGGTGGCTCCATACTGCCCATCCACAAAAGTGCGCTGGCGTATTACGGAGCAGCCTATCTTTGGATGTACTCAAGGACACAAGTGTTTCTGAGGGCTTCTGGAAGCAGCAAATTTGAACAGGGGACAGCGCTGGCACAACTCCCCGAGAGAGGAATGGGAGATAGACTTAGTTTGGACAATTCACTGAAATATGCCACAAAGGCTTTCACTGGCCTTTTCAAGCTCTGTCCCCTTCACATTTGCGCTTGCACAGTAGCATGAACCCGATTGGGTGTCGACCAAAAAAGCAGAGCCTGATAAGGTCCATAATACTGCGCATGCGTCTCGGCACTGGACAGCCGGGAGGAGGAGGAAGGGGGAAGCCTCTGTAGGATCCAGAAACTACCTGTGATGATTTGCTCAGCTGCCTGTGCAGGCAGGCAGCCCTTTGACCATTGTGTAGGTTTGCATGCTGCAGGACTCTGGAAAGAAGAGCTTCTGTCAGTTTTGCAGCTTGTGCTTGCAGAGGAATTTGCATACGTTGTCATGCAAATTGCCTGGCCACATTCATTGGAGGCGTGTACTATAAGTACTATGTCTTTCCCACAATGCTTCGCTGTTCATAAGGATTTCGTCCTATGTAACACTCCTGGTGGGCATTCATCAGAAAATGGCGCCTGTGAAAAATGGTGCACGCCGTTATCGCTAAAATCTTTACTCTTAACGCAATTTAACGTTAAGAGTCCGGGCATCATCGATATGACGATAATTGCTTAACGATATTTACCGTTAATAAATATTTAATGTTGTGACAGAAACGATTCTTAACGCTATTCACCGTTTGATTCTTAACGCTCTTCAACGTTCTATTTTTAACGCTATTTATCGTTCGAAGAAGAGTCTATATATATTTATAAACGCAATTTTCCGTTAAGTGAAAAACGTACAGCGTTACATTCGTTAACATCCGCAAACGAGAATTTCCGTTAGTTGTTCTTCAGCTTAACGCTAATTATCGTTAAGCGACTTTGAACGCAGGTCAAGGTGCGTGGAAAGTTGCGTGTCAACTAAGCAGAATATAAATACATCGTTTGATACTGATAAAATGTGTCTTTTACATCACCAATTCAGGGCCTTGCAGAGGATCCTTGTTTCCATGCATGAACTGGTTGCTGGTTATGTGTGGGCTTTGGATTTTTAATCCATGGATTATTTGGGAGCAGATATTTGTTCTCATATGAGTGTCAGATGTGGGTACCAGCTATGGGGCGAATGGGTGGCTAAATTGTGTATTTAATATCCCCTCTCCAGAAAGCATAATGCAGTCTTAAAGAGACTCTGTAAGTTCAAAAAGATGCCCTGGGGGGTACTCACCTAGGGTGGTGGAACACTCCCGATCCCAATCAAGGTTCCCACGCCGTCCTCTTTCCCACGTGGTTCTCTCTGCAGCCCTCTGAACAGTTTGCGACAGGCCCGACTGTAATTTCAATATTTAGTTTTCATGTCTCCAGCTGGTGCACTGTGGCTGTTTTCAGTTCTGAAATATACGGAAATACCCGATCTCCGTCGGGTCCGCTCTACTGTGCATGCGCTGTAGATTTGCGACTGTGCATTAGAGCGTACCCGACGGCGATCGGGTATTTCTGCCTACTTTGGAGCCGACAGCCGTCAGAGCGCCTGCGCAGGAGCCAGGAATGTAAATATTACATCACGTCTGGGCTACAGCGAGAACCCCGAAGGACGGAGGACGGCGGTGGAAGCCTCATTAGGATCCTTAGTCTTCCACCCTTCCGAGGTGAGTATCCCCCCAGGGCATGTTTTGCCGTTGCACTTCCTCTTTAAAAAACCACACCCCTAACACACACACACACACACACACACACACACACACACACACACACACACACACATCTTTTATAGCAGTATCATGCAGACTTTGTGTCATAGGGGAGGATGGGTACTGGGATGCTGTTTTGGGTGCTGGCCATGGACGGGTACTATGTGCATAAAATGGCTTTGTGACTTGTTGACGTGTGAGTACTGGGCAATGTGGTGGTTGATTATGGGGGTATGTGGGTCTTAGGTGCAAATACTGAATGCCAAGTGGGTACTTGGAGTGAGTACATGGTGGTGACATTTGTGTCATGGGTGCCGGTTAGTTGGGTATTTATTGTCATGTGGGTGCTAAAGTTAGATGCTGTGTGTGTGTCTTGTTGCTTCTGGGCGCTGGAACAGGGTGTCTTGAGGATTCTGGCTGTATGGGTGTGTATCAACCATCATGTACGTGTTGATTACAGGTACTCAGTGCTTTTGGAGTTGTTGGTGCAAGGACTGGATGTCCTATGTGAGTGTTTGCTGTGGGTGCTGGGCATCAAGTGTAAGCTTATTGCAAATTTTACTACTGCAGATGAAACGTGTTTTTTCGGTTGCAGGTATTGTGTATAACATAGGTTCAAATATTTGTCATGGCGGCACTGGGTGCTAGCTCTTGGTGTGTGTTGTTTGTCATGTTGGTTTTGAGTGCATGTACTTCGGGTGCTAGTACTGGTTATGTGAGTGGGTGCCATGTGGAGGCTGTGCGCAGGTGTGAGTATTGAGTGTCATGTCAGACCTTGCTGCAAGTACTTTGCCATGTTGGTGTAAGTACTGGGTGCCATCTATAGTGTAAAGGTTTTGAAGGTATTCGTTTTAATGTTGGTGTTTCGATGCAATTTCAATGTGCCAAATTGAGTCTGGATGTGAGTATAGGTTGTATAGTATAGGCGGTGGCGAACTTTTTCAAACTTTAGCGGAAGTTCGGTTTGCCCCATAATGCACCCTGAGCTGTCAACTTTGACCCTCTACATCACAGTCAGCAGGCCCAGTGTAGCCAATTAGGCTACACTAGCCCCTGGAGCCACTCCCCCCCCTAAGAAAAGGCAGGCAGCGGCCATTACGCTCACTCGTGTGCCTGCGTTAGTGAGAGTAGGGCGAGCTGCTGCAGACTGTCTCTCATAGGGAAAGATTAGTTAGGCTTAGCTTGTTCCTTGCTGCATACCTGTTCTGTGAACCCGCCACTGCATACCTGTTCTGTTCAGTGAACCCGCCACTGTTCAAAACATTTCCCACACTCAGCACATGAATACGGCATCTCACCAGTGGGAGATCTCTCATGCCTGATAAGGTTTCCTTTCTCTCCAAAACATTTCCCACATTCAGCACATGAATACGGCTTCTCACCTGTGTGAGATCTCTCATGTCTGGTAAGGTTTCCTTTCTCTACAAAACATTTCCCACACTCAGCACATGAATACGGCTTCTCACCTGTGGGAGATCTCTCATGCCTGATAATTTTTCCTTTCTCTACAAAACATTTCCCACACTCAGCACATGAATACGGCTTCTCACCAGTGGCAGATCTCTCATGTCTGATAAGGTTTCCTTTCTCTCCAAAACATTTCCCACACTCACCACATGAATACGGCTTCTCACCAGTGGCAGATCTCTCATGTCTGATAAGGTTTCCTTTCTCTCCAAAACATTTCCCACACTCACCACATGAATACGGCTTCTCACCTGTGGGAGATCTCTCATGTCTGATAAGGTTTCCTTTCTCTACAAAACATTTCCCACACTCAGCACATGAATACGGCTTCTCACCTGTGGGAGATCTCTCATGCCTGATAATTTTTCCTTTCTCTACAAAACATTTCCCACACTCAGCACATGAATACGGCTTCTCACCAGTGGCAGATCTCTCATGTCTGATAAGGTTTCCTTTCTCTCCAAAACATTTCCCACACTCACCACATGAATACGGCTTCTCACCAGTGGCAGATCTCTCATGTCTGATAAATCTTCCTTTCTCTTCAAAACATTTCCCACATTCAGCACATGAATACGGCATCTCACCAGTGGGAGATCTCTCATGCCTGATAAGGTTTCCTTTCTCTCCAAAACATTTCCCACATTCAGCACATGAATACGGCTTCTCACCTGTGGGAGATCTCTCATGTCTGATAAGGTTTCCTTTCTCTACAAAACATTTCCCACATTCAGCACATGAATACGGCTTCTCACCTGTGTGAGATCTCTCATGTCTGATAAGTTTTCCTTTCTCTCCAAAACATTTCCCACACTCAGCACATGAATACGGCTTCTTACCAGTTTGTGATCTCTCATGCCTGACACGGTTTCCTTTCTCTCCAAAACATTTCCCACACTCAGCACATGAATACGTCTTCTCACCTGTGGGAGATCTCTCATGTCTGATAAGATGTGATTTACATAAAAAACATTTCCCACATGTGTAACAGGAATGAGACCCTCCAGCAGGTGGAGAGCTGTGCTGGGTATGGGGCCCTTCATGGTTAGACAGGTGAGTGGAGTCTGGGAGAATATTTGGGTTAACCAGGATATCTGCAGGAGACTCTTGTCCAATGACATCATCATCCGTTGTACAGTCTGTGGATACAGAGAGACGAGTCTCTGAGAGGTTCCTGATGCCGGGACTCCACCCAGTTTTGCTCTCTGTAACAGTTTCCTCCTCTTTATTTGTCCTCATCATTTCACCCTCCTCCACAGACTGCTGATCACTCCTCACATACATCTCTTCACAGAACAGGTATGCAGTGGCGGGTTCAATGAACAGAACAGGTATGCAGTGGCGGGTTCAATGAACAGCACAGGTATGCAGTGGTGGGTTAAACTGTTCTGTTCAGTGATACCGCCACTGCATACCTGTTCTGTTCAGTGAACCCGCCACTGCATACCTGTTCTGTTCATTGAACCATATGGGCTGTAAAGCCACTAAAACCTGCACTCTCGCCATGGTGCTCGCACCAGTCCAGCACGGCCGTCACTACACAAACAGCTGTTTGCGGTGCGTTACACGGTGAGTTTGGTGTGTCGGTGTGAAGCAGTACCTTAATTACACTACCTGATTGATGTATACACATGCAAGATGTTTTAAAGCACTTTAGGCATGTCATTTAGCATTCAATGTGATTTCTGCCCTGAAAACGCTGCTTTGCGTCAAATCCAGATTTTTTCCTGGGACTTTTGGCATGTATCCCACTACGCCATGCACCCCTCCAGTTGTTAGACCCCTTGAAACATCTTTTACATCAGTTTTGTGGCCAGCATAATTTTTTTTTATAAGTTCGCATCCCCATTGAAGTCTATTGCGGTTCGAGAACTTTACCGCAAACCGAACCTTCCGCGAAAGTTCGCGAACCAGGGTCACGAACCGAAAATCGGAGGTTCGGACCATCTCTAGTGCTTGGTGCAAGTAGTGGTGGCTTGCTATAGTGTGGAGTAATGGTTGAGTTTAAGGTGGTTTCTGAATATTTATGTGATTGCTGTGGGTGCAGGGTGCAGGAGGTCACTGTGGGTACTGCTATGAATGGCATAGTTGTTGCTATGGGAGCTTGAGGTCATTGTGGTTGATGGTGGAAGAATAGGTCACTGCGGGTGCTGGGGGGATAATTAACTGTGGGTGCTTTTAAAATTAAAGGTCAGTATGTGTGCTGGAGGAAAGAGAGTTCACTGTGTGTCCTTTTGGTGAGCTCACTGCTACTCTCTAGAGGTAGAGGTCATTGTGGGTGCAGGGGGTGGGAGGTCACTAGGTGTGCTGGTATGAATGGCATAGTTGATGGTAAGGGAGTTAGAGGTCATTGAAGTCAGTTTGATTACTGGAGGAGGAAGTGGATGCTGGATGTTGAAGAAGCCACTCTGGGCCCTTGCAATTGGAGATATCACTAGAGGTGCTGCTTTTTGGATGGCAGGTACCTGTGGGTGCTGCCGTGGACAGGAGTCTAACTATTTGTGTAGGGTTAAATCAATGTTGGTGCTGGGGGTGGAGGTAGAGGTCACTGTGGGTGGTAGGTGGAGGTAGATTTCACTGTGGGCTGTAGGTAGAGGTCACTGTGGGTGGTAGGTGGAGGGAGAGGTCAGTGTGGGTGGTAGGTGGAGGTAGAGGTCACTGTGGGTGGTAGGTGGAGGGAGAGTTCACTGTGGGTGGTAGGTGGAGGGAGAGGTCACTGTGGGTGGTAGGTGGAGGGAAAGGTCACTGTGGGTGGTAGGTGGAGGGTGAGGTCACTGTGGGTGGTAGGGGAGGGAGAGGTCACTGTGGGTGGTAGGTGGAGGGAGAGGTCACTGTGGTTGGTAGGTGGAGGGAGAGGTCACTGTGGGTGGTAGGGGAGGGAAAGGTTACTGTGTGTTCTAGGTGGCGGGAGAGTTCACTGTGGGTGCTAGGTGGAGGAAGAGGTCACTATGGTTCCTGGGGGAGGTAGAGGTCACTATGGGTGCTGGGGAGGCATAGTTCACTATCGGTCCCAGGTGTATGGAGAGGTCACTGTGTTTGGTAGTTGGATGTAGAGGTCAGTATGGGTGCTAGGTGAAGGGAGATGTCACTGTGGGTACTTTGTAGGGAGAGTTCAGTATGGGTCCTAGGTAGAGATCACTGTGATTGCTAGGGGAGGGAGTGTTGACTAAGTACTAGATGAAGTGAGAGGTCACTATGGGTGCTGGTCTAGGTAGAGGTCAGTATGCCACACTAGGATTCCTGTCTGTCCCTCTTCACCGGAAATTGCACCAGGCTGGGGCAGTGTTTCCAGCGGGTGGGTTTGGTTTATTGCGGGCGGTGTAGAATCTTATTTTGTGCCTCGATAGGGGCGTTTTTTTACTTTTTTTAAAAACGTTTATACCTGGGCACCCAGAGCACCCCCCCTGTGCACGTGCCTGCAACAATCATTTTTCATTTAACCACTTACCGGCTGCCCACTGCACAGGGGCGTGTTGAAGGTGAATCACCCAAGGAACGCAGCATCTACAATTATCTTCGCTCTTTGTACGGGCATAGACGTAGCAATGGTGTCATCCTAGACGCTATCCTATGCCGGTGATCAATGGCCATGGATTTATCCTCCAGCACGTCGGACAATTAGCAGCGCCGGTGGGCACCGTAATACAGATTTCTGCGTCGTAAGCTTATAATACCTTTCTAATATAATATAATTTGTATAATATGCTTAGGAATGTACATTAAGCATATTATACAGGCTGCCTCCGGACCTGGTGGTACCAGTGTACAAGGGACCACAAGGGCATACTGCAGCAACCCTAGTCTACACCCAATCTCACTTACTTCACCTCCTCCCCTGTCCCCTTATCTACCACAGCACCACAACTGACCACCCCCCATACCCCTGTTTGAACAAAATCACCCCCCTAATCAACCGTCAATCACTAACTTTCACTATCTCTCAACACTACATTATATTTAATATCCTAAACTGCACTCTGCTCCATTCTGATAAAAGACAACCCCCCCACCCCTTATATTCTACCCAAACACCTCCCCCTCACCCCCGGCCCACCCTCCTGTGTACTGTATGCATCTATCCACTTATCACCTTTCAATCATCCATCAATCATCCCGTCACTGATAACCATTAGATTAGACCCCTATCTGCCCCTAGGTCACCCAATCACCCGCCCATACCCTCCCAAATCCCTCAGACTAAAACCATGATCATCTCGCCAGTGCATTCCGCCACTGCATTGCTGCAATCCGCCAGTGCATTGCTTGCATCTATTTCCCCACTCTAATCAAACCTTGATACACCCAATAATCACCTCCTGTCACCCCCTAGCACACCTACCCATCACATCAAGGCCCTAATTTGAACCGTGTGCGCTCATGATCAATCGTCCGAAACACGCAGATCACCCTCCAAGCACCCTCCGATCACCTCGCCAGTGCATTCATTCCATCTATTTTCCCCTCTAGCCACCCCCTGAAACAACCATTATTCACCACCTGTCACCCCCTAACACTCGTATCCATCAGATCATGCCCAATATAAACTGTCATCAAAACGGACACCCTTCTTATTACAGTTTCAACAAAATTTGCATCCTCTTACACCACCTGTCAGAAAAATTTGCATATCCTTATACCCCTGAACAGTCATTTTGTAACATTTGTTAGCCACAGTATTTACGGTTTTTAGACTCGTAAAATTTCGGGGCGGTATAGGAAGGAAACACACAACTTACCACATTGATGAAAAAAGACACCCCAAATGTATTCTGTAACATGTTGGACTAATTCATATACGATTATGTTTGGTCTTAAAATGTATTGGAAAGTATTTATAATAAAAAGTATAATCTTTCACTATCTTTAGATAAAAATAACATCTTATATGAACTCACCATATACCTAAGGTTATACCTTGGTGTGTCTTATTTCTAAAATTTGCTTATTTTTTAGGTTCCTATACTGCCATTGCATTTTATGGTACATAAACCTAGAGGAGTATTCTTGTAAACAAATGCCTCTCAATGACCGGTTCAAAGGATTTTTGGCCCCCTAACCGCACCTATGATGTAAAACAGTGTCACTCGTGGTATCGCCGTACTCAGTTAAATTATTTTTTTTTTTGTATTGGATTGTATTTTAACACACACCCAGGTTGTTTTGATTAAATGTGTATTTAATTTACAATTGTTTTTTTAAAAAAATTAAAAAAGAATGGTCAACTACAAACTATTTTCGCACAGCAACCATGGTTAAGTTTAAAAATACACAGATCACACAAAACACATTATAATGCTTCTCCTCAGTATGGCGGTACCACATGTGTGGCACTTTTTCCCACCATAACTGCGCTAAGAGACACCAAATCCAATCAGTAGCTTTAGCATGTCACTGTTTATTTACCAATATTTTTTTTTAACACTAGTCCTCAAGGTTTAGCGCACTAAAAATGCCAGTGCACTTTTGGAATCCCACTAATGTACACATTCTACAAAGGCAACACAAATAATTCCCTTCCAAGTATTTTGAGTTCATGGCATTGTATATTTGGTGTGGCAATTTACTTGAAAAATAGCCTGCATGGAAAAAAAAAAAAATTCCACAAACTTGTATAAGAAAATAAAATCTTCTATGAACTCAACTTACTCCAATAGGAATAATTTGGCTTGTCTTTTTTAGAAATTGTGGTCATTATTGTGCTTCCAATACTGACATGGAATTTTAGGGGCACTTACTATAGAAGAATATTATTGAAACTAAAATGACCATTGTAATTATATAGGTACTCTTTGCCCTTTGTGCCTCTTAGCGCATTTATAGTGTAAAAAAGTGCAAAACATGTGGTTACGCCATAGTGATGATAAGTTGTGTAATGTTTTTTGAGGTGTATTTTTATACATACCCATGCTGATTTGGAGATATAGCTTTGTCAATGTATTATTGTTTATGAAAAATGTATTACTTTACAGAAATATCTATGTTTCACAAACAGCATTGGAATGTGAAAAACAATAAAACTCAAAAACCATTACACTACTTCTCCAGAGTATGTCAATAAAACATGTGTGTCAATTTGTGGCAGCATTCATGCTCTACGGGGCACAAAGTCCAATGAGCACCTTTAGGCTTTACAGTTGTTCTTACAATTAGGCAACCCACAAAATTCCTGTACTGTTAAAAAAATAAAAAATGTATAAGATAAAACGACAAGATATTCGTAGAGGGGCATGGTGAGTCCATGGAAGATTTCATTTGTGTTTAGTTTCAATGTTGTAGAAATGTATTATTCTTTGAGCCTTTATACCTACTTGTCATTTACCTTTCACTTGTAACAAATATTAATATCTTATATGCACTCACTATGCCTCTCAGTAAACACTATGTTTCATTTGTAGTTGATAGCGCTCATGTCACCAGGACCATACTGTACACTCCAAATATGCTCTTTAAATTACCAGTATGCTGCTGATGGCATCACCAGTACTGAGTACACGCCAACACATGTTCATTGTTTTGAACACTTCATATTATACATTTACATAATTGAAAACTATTGATTCTGGAGCATTGCTCAGTGTTTGTCTGCCGTTCAGTACTATAAGCCAGAAATGCGGGACCTACAGGACCGCTGTAAGTTTTTTACCTGACCTGTGGGGAGCGATAATGTTGCTATTTTTAGGCTTTGATATGGGACTTCTACCGGCACCTCTTACCTTCCATTATTTAATAAAAATGAACTCCAGCTTAAAAAACTATTTTGTCCTTAAAGGGATACTTTAGGTGTTTGGTGGACATGATTTGAAGTTACCTGGGGATACTAATTGTCCCCCGCAGACATCTTGTCCATGCGCAGCCGTTCACCGATGCTCCAGGTTCCACCTCAGGTTCACTTATGGAATGTGATATTTTAAATTCAGAAAACCCAGAAGCCTGCGTAGACGTGGCCTAGCTTAACCTGTTGTCAACAGAAGTGTACTGCGCTGGTACAGACCATATTGGGATCGTGCTATACACAGAGCTTACTGTGACTGTACAGTACACTACTTGTGACACCAGCGAGAGCGAGTACATGTCAAAGCATGTGCAGTTGTTTTCGTACTTGTAATTTTGATTTTCAATAAGTGAACCGGAGATGGTGCAGGACCATCGATGAGGTGCTGCGTGGCCATCGGATATATGCAGGGGACAGTTACAAAGCACGGTAACATTCCATTGAATTTCCAGTAACCCATACATTTTTCCTTAACACAACACTACTACCACAGATAACACGTGTGAGAGGTACATTATGATTTGTAATCCATTACTACTTGAAGTAAGGAAAATTTCTTCAAGTTTTATAATATTGAAATGAAAAGATAATGCTTATAATGTCAACATATTTTTATTGCTCAATAACAATTGAAAATAATGTACTATTGCACATGTATAAAATCTGTAACGATAGGCTTGATTACAATTAACTATTAATGGGCATAAATACAACTGTATACATTGAAGTATGATTTAACTATGATAAATAAGGTATATGACAATATTCAAAAATATTCACTAATCTGGAATATACTGACATAGTTGAATTATTAACTACTACAATGGATACCCTTATTTATATTGGTGGTGGGGGGGGGGGGGGTGGTTGTATTCAAACAATACCTTGTCAACTGTGTGGCATCAAAGATTATATTAACAAACTAAATTCTCATTTTTCAAATATAAAATTCTATTCTAAATACCAACTGCTAGTAATGAAAAATTCCATGGTTCATCACATTTGTTGACTGCATAAGGATGATTACACACATTGGATAATAGTCTTAAGGATTGTACACATATCACAATATAGTCTTTAGAAAATGAAAAATCACATAACAATTTTATACACCTTAACTAAGTGTGAGAGACATATCTTCATAGTTCTCAATGGAGCTGATCTCCTCATCACAATTACATCTTAGTACAATGCAGCACACACATATGCAGTACAGGCAGAAAATATTAGTACCTTCAACATCTTAGCCATGCCAAAGATCCGTTACTGCAAATTGCATTTATATGGTATGAAATCTGCATATCATCATACACACGTTGTGCTAAAGACATTGAGCTGCAGATCCAAAAAAATCATCTGCAGATCTAAAAAAACGTCGAGGTGGATCACAGGTGGATATGAATGTCTGTTCAATAAACACTTAAACATGGGAAAAACATTTTTTACTCACCTTGGGCTTCTACAAGGCCCCTGCAGCCACTCACCAATCCTCTGCTCCCCTGCTCTAAAATATGTTTGTTTTTGCCGACAGGCCCATCAGGACTGGCCACGCCTAGCTTTTTCTAAATTCCATACTATAATGAACGCTTTTGAAGGCAGCAACGCAAAATTATATACGCGTTGATGCATTACGCATGCATAGATAAGCAGCAAAGCGTAGTTTTGTATGCGTGGCTGCACGTAATGGCGCTAATTATAGTCGGTAATGCACTAAAAACTACACGTGGCCTCTCTAAACGGGCCTGTCCGAAAATACGTCAACAGTTTGCAGCAGGGGATCAGAGGGTTGGTGAGTGTCTGCGAGGGCACAGGAGTGCTGTGGTGGGCTAGTAGAAGCCAAAGGTGAATAAACAAAATTATTTTTTTAAAGCTTAAGGTTCACTTTAAAGAAGGTGTGTATGATCTGCAGACATCATAGACTATGAATGCATTTTGCATGAACGGATGTTTTGCAGGAACAGAAGTTTTGAATAAACTGTACACAACGTCTTTTTTTGGTGCATCATCTTTCTGTCTGATGGCGAGTTCTGTTCCATATAATAGACTGCATAGGTATGGTTCACATATTACATGAATGGGTGTATAATTGTTCTGTAATTCTTCAAAAGAGTTTGGTATGATAGTTGTAGGAAGTAAGCCTTGAGTATGAATAATCTGTACTATTTTCAACCTCCCCATTAAACCTCTACGTTCATACACACATCAAAAAACAGTCTGTAAAAAAAAAAAAAGATAAATCTGCCCAACGTTCAAGTAGTTTTCTAGCTATAGCTTTGCAGTCTTTGCTAGACAGCAGAATTTAGGCTGCTTACACACCAAGACGTTACAGGCGCACGTTAGTGCGCCTGTAACGCTCCCCCAACGCACAGCAATGTAACACAAGTGGGCTGTTCACACAGCCCACGTTGCGTTACATGTAACGCTGCACGTTCTGTGCAAAGTGCAGCATGCTACGGCGTTGGAGCGGCTATAGCCGCGTTAGACTGTTTGCACATGCGCAGTGGGGGGCGGAGAGGAGGCGGGGAGAGCCAGCTACAGTAGCCGCGCACATGGCTACTTAATATTCACTGCACTGGCGGGCGCTGATTGGCCGGCGGGACCACGTGATGCGGAGTGTCTCGCTCCGCATCACGTGGTCCCGCTGGCCAATCAGCGCCACTCTGGGAGACATTATAGGACTCGAGCCGCCTAACGCGGCTCACTCTACCGTCGGCTCTTGCAGCACCATACGTTGTGTTAGGTGCACGTTATGCGACCTTAACGTGCCACCTAATGCAACGTCTTGGTGTGCAAGAAGCCTTACACGAAAAAAAAAAATTGGCAAGAAGTTGCACACATATACCAATACAAAATGTTAGTATCTGCAAAAGATCGGTTCCTTAAAAAGAACCTTTTCCGAAACTATCATTAGTAGTGCATAAGATCTTCATATCCTCATACACACCTTGTTTAAATGATATTCATCTGCAGATTAGACATTCTGATCCATATTGATAAATATTTCTAGGTTGAAATAATCTGCAGAAGATTTTTTTCTTAAAAAAGGAGTGTACAATGATATTCATGTATCACTGACTATTAATGCAATTTGCATGAAAATTTCACTGGAATGAAAAGATCTTTTGAAGATACTATTCTTTTGCATGTGTACATAACCTTTTGTTTGCAGCATCTTGCAAATTATTTTTTTCTTTATGTGGAATTCTGCTCATTATAATACACTGTACGTTTCGTTAATAATAATAATATATGGAGGAGTATAAAATTGGTCTGTGTACTTTCATTTGCAAAATACTATTGTCTTGTTTTTGATTGTGGCCTTAGCTAAATTAAAGATCAAAGAGACAAACCTACACAGTCTATTGTGTATAGATGTTATACACATCAGATTGAATTCTTTCACATATTATGTAAAAAAAAAAGAGGAAGTGGTTAAACAGACTTTCCCAATTTTTATCAAAACATGATAAAATGGTATTTTGTTTTCATATTTACGTATAAAGTTGTTGTTCTTTTTAAAATTTTTACTGACTGTATTGACATTGGAACCTTCAGATACCCTTAGAAGATTTTTTTTTTTTTTTTTTTTTGATTGTTAACAAAAACCGAAAATTATATGAATAAACTACTTCGCAATAATATTAATAACACTGGATCAGTAATCTCCATTATTTTTATATTACTGATTACTTGTTACAATTTGTTTTCCAAATAAGCAGCACTGCCTGCACTGCAGGTACCGCCTAGTTTGAAGCATTATTAACTTACATTAACATTACACTATTACAAGACTGATTAAAACAAAATTCTAGTAGTGTGAAATCTGTGCTTCAATACAATATTTGTCTTTACTATATTAAACAATCTATACCTATATGCCTATTAATAAAGTTCGTACTGTTCAACTTTCTATTCCAATAATTTTTTTAAACGTAAATTTAGCTTCGGTTACTTCTATGCATGTCCTATGCCTGTGTGGGCAGGAGTGGAAAGGGTGTATATTACTAAAATTAAAGAAGGTCTAAGTGCATGGAGGACACAGAAGTTTTCATACATGAATTTTTTCAGCATGCATGTACTATATATTTATGTACCTTTCATACTTTTGAAATCCTTACTTCAAAGTAGAAATAATAGACATGCTTTTCGGACAGCATATGAATAATTACACAGGTAAAATGCATGTTATGCTGGTGGATTAATTTTAAAAGAATAAATCTAAAGGCAAACCGTCCACTGGGGGGTACTCCCATCGGATGTGTGAAGGCTCAGGATCCTAATGAGGTTTTACAAGACTTCTTTTGTCCCTCGGTGGTCTTGCTGTTGCCCTCCGTACAGGCGTAACGTAATATTTAACTTCATGGATCCTGCGCAGGCATTCTGACGGCTGTTGGCTCAGAAGTATTTGGAAATAATCGATCGCCTTCTGGTCCACTCGACTGCGCATGCGCAAGTCTTAGGCGCATGCACAGTATAGCAGACTCGATGCTGATTGGGTATTTCGGTCTATTTCATAACCTAAAGCAGCATCAGCACCCCGGCTTGATCCAACAAAGGTAAATTTTGAAATTACAGTTCTGCCTTTTGCAGGCTGTTCATAGGGCTGCAGCTATACCACCGTGGTACGCAGGATGGCGTAGGAAGCTTCTTTAGGATCAGGAAGGCTTCCACCACCCAAGGTTAGTACCCCACAGGGGATCTTTTTTTAACTTACAGAGTCTATTAAATTTGTGAATTTTTTATACACAGCATCACAGCATAGGTTTAAACACTGGACGTCAAAGAATAGTGTTTACTTCGCTAGTAATTATGTCCACCTTCATAACCTTATAACAGTGTTTATTTTGTAAAATAACAGACTATTATGTTCAAATTTTTTAATATGTTGTTTAGTTTATGAAAAAACGCAATCATTAATACCACAATGTGGATAGTAAATAAAATAATAATTGTTAGTTTAACATTATTTTAAGGGATACTGTAGGGCGTTCGGGGGAAAATGAGTTGAAGTTACCTAGGGCTTCTAATGGTCACCCGCAGACATCCTGTGCCCGCGCAGCCACTCACCGATGCTCCGGCCCCACCTACAGTTCACTTGTTTAAATTCAGAAAACCACTGCACCTGCATTGCCGTGTCCTTGCTCCCGCTGATGGCAGCAGGAGCATACCGCGCATACCAAAGAGCATACTGGACTTGTGCAATACACTCCTGGTGACATCAGCGGGAGCGAGGACTGATCAATGCAGGCGCGGTGGTTTTCAGACTTTAAATGCCGAAATTACATAAGTGAACTGTATGCGGGGCTGGAGCATTGGTGAGTGGCTGCGCAGGCACAGGATGTCTGCGGGGGAACATTCCAAGCCACGGGTAACTTCAACCCATTTTCCAAAAAAAAACATTACAGTATCCCTTTAAACTTAGTTATAAAGTTTTCATATTTTCCTATTTTTATTTGGTGGATGATATACAATGAGTCTTTATACACACATTGTCACTATTAGAAACATTGTTTACTCATGACTTTGGAAAGAATACATCTGATTCCTAATAAAATGTATTGGAACATACATTATTTATCAGAAATAAAGTACTCATCTTCTGTTTGAAACTACATTAACATGTATTTTACCTGTGGTCATTCTATGTTCTACACTATTGCTACTTTACAACTCACTACTTTAATTAGTAAACGTAACTCTAACTACTCGTAAATGCTAGGCACCACCAATTTTTTATTTAGCATATTTATATATTTGACTGCCTGTCCATTATTTTGTTTTGACGTTTCAATATTTCAAGCTGATTTTCCTGCACAAACTTCACATTTTCAAGCAAATGATTCAGTAGCTCGTAAATATTTTTCGAGAAACCTAACATGCGTTCCATCAGCAACGAGTTGTTTCTCAACAGAACAGCGTCAGAAATCTCAAGCTCAACATTTGATTTGTTCTCCATTTCACTGGTTATTTGTGTGCAGTTGGGGGTAAGATCAACATTTGAACTTTCGTCTGCAACACTGAACGATTCCAAAATCAGGTTTTTTTCAACCTCACTATCTTTTGGTGTATAATCATCACATGTACTCATTTTCTGAACATTACTGTTAGAATTCTCATCTTCTAAGGAAGAGTTGGCATAATCAACTAAACCTCGTATTTTCCTTTCTTGTACTTCTTTATTGGTCCTTTCTAGGTTGTAAATTGAAGGACTATACACATAGTCAGAGGATTTTTTATATGTTTGTGTTGCATGACGTATAGGCCTAGTTGATGGGGGGGCAGGTTTGTGGGTAGTGCCTATCTGTTTTATAGACTCCTCGTTTGATGCTACAGCCACATTGTGAACCTCTACATTAACATTCACTGTTTGCGGAACCTTTGTGCACACCGTTGCAATTGGTTTGGACACAATAACATTGTCAATCTCTACATCCTTGTTTGATTTATTTTTCGATATACATTTACCTACACCATTTTTCTTTTTTTTTTTGGCCACAGAAGATAACTGTGAATGTATGTTTTCATCTCTTTTGTCGTCCATTTCCTCTTCGATTGCTAGATCTCCTCCATC
The DNA here is from genome assembly GCF_040937935.1 of Hyperolius riggenbachi. NCBI lineage: Eukaryota > Metazoa > Chordata > Amphibia > Anura > Hyperoliidae > Hyperolius > Hyperolius riggenbachi. Next base: position 102,135,387 of record NC_090651.1, read on the forward strand.
TGGGTTTTTGTCCATCACAGTACTTGTAGAACTCTTCATTTTCTTATGTTGAACATCTGTTTCCTTTGTAATTTTGGGATCTGTGAACAATTTATTAAAGTGTATGATTTTTTTATTAACATTTACATATTTCTATTTTATGTACAATGTATAACGAAATATATACTTATTAAACACTACATATGGATTATAATTAACAAAAAAAAGGGACACAGAGCAAGCAGTACCATTACCTCTGGAAATAGGAAAAAAATTATTTTGTTTTCGGGTATCAATATGGAAAGCAGTGCTTTGTTCTCTGAACCAACAACAAAATTACTAAATTAAGATTTGTTCAATTTTCTGCGTAATTACTAGTCCACAATTAGTCCAAAAGAAAGGAAACAGGTGTCAGCCATGAAATTTATTAGCATAAATGTGCATACACACAACAGACTATACTTTTTGAAAAATGTAAGATCAACGACCAATGATACCACCCTTAATGTAGTATAACAGCCATAATCTACAAAGTGATTTCTATGGAGATGAACTACACCTCTGAAAAAAAGTCTTTGCAATATTCTGCACACAGAGATGCTGTAGAAACAAAAAAGATCAGTATCCTAAAAATATTTGTTTCTTCAAAAAAAAAAAAAATTCTAAAAATTACAATAGTCGATTATATCTTAAAATCAACATTCACACATGATTTAACTGATATTCATCTACAGATCAGATCCACCAGGAAGAATTTTCAGATCTGCAGATGATTGCTTGATCTGCAGATGAATGTCTGATAAAGAAGGTGTGTATGATGATTTTCAGATCTCAAAGAATATGAATTCAATTTTCAATAATGGATCTTTGGCAGGAACAGATCTTTGCAGATACTTATCTTTTGGGGCTGTACAGCATCTGTGTGTGCAGCATCCTGCAAACATTTATTTTTTCATGTTGAGTTCAGCTCCATAGAAATGACTGTGTAGATTATGGTTGTGATACTACATGAAGTTTGGTAACATTGGTGGGTCATCTTAAATTTTTCTAACAATATAGTCTGATGTGTGTTTATGCACCTTAATTGTAAAAGATAATGAGGTGTCCATTCTATGTAGAATAGTAAGTTTTAAAGCATACTTAACGGACTCACATAGACATCAATGCTTACAGTAGCAGCAGGGCGGCGTGGTCCGCTTAACAACTAGCGTCCTCAGCTGGTTTGGGTGCAGAAAGGTGTATCTTTAAGTAATTTTTTAAAATAGGGTACGTGCTATTTTCAATTTGCGGGAGCATTGATAATCTAATATAAGTAGCGCCTACTAGACTCCAGTAGTTCAAAAATTTTGATAATTTGCTTGGGTGGGTATTAACAGTGCTCTGGCTACATATACTGCAAGCATGTCTTTCGCAGGTTTTATGCTCTCATGACTAACTTGTGTGCTAGCACTAATAACGTACACTATATCCAAAGGGGTTCATGAAAATGAGTTCACAGAAAGACTATAGCATTGCGTAAAATTCAGAATCAGAATCAACTTTATTCGCCAAGTGCGGCCGAAGCCGCACCCGGAATTTTTTGTGAACACACGGCAGTTGGCATAAAAAGCATCAAAACAATTGGCATAAAAAGCAACATCAACATGGTACATATATGGCTACATAGACATAACCACAGTTTGACAGACAGTGACAGCAATAACACACATGGTACAGATTCTTAGCTACAGAGACACCCAGACGTCAATTTAACAGACAGCAGCAGTTCAAAGATCAGGTTGGCAGGACTATCTTATGCAAAGTGGACATACTGTACGGTGACATGTGGTACTGCGTGGCCAGCTGGAGACAGTTCCTTCTGTGCGCGTATTCCGCAGGGGGGTGGCTGGGAGAGATTAGGGAGATCAGTTGGGAGAGTGCATGATTAAGTAGAATTAAGTAGAGCAACCGCTTGGGGAAAGAAGGTGTTTTTGTGCCTCGTGGTTTTGGTGAGAATGGTCCTATAACGGCGACCTAGAGGGAGGCGGACGAAGAAGCGACTGCCAGGGTGGGAGGGGTCCTGAATGATCCTGTTTGCCCTGGACCTCATTCTAGATGACTGCAGGATGTCCAGGGGCGGCAGGGGTGACCCGATGATCTTCTCAGCAGCACTGATTACCCTTTGGAGTTTGTGTTTGTCCCTTGCATTTGCCCCGGAATACCAGACAATGATGGAGGAGCAAAGGATAGACTCGATGGTGGCAGAGTAGAAGCTGATCATTAGCTCTTGCGACATCCCGAACTTCTTCAGCTGCCTGAGAAAGAACAGCCTCTGCTGGGCTTTCTTTTGAATTACGGAGGAGTTCGCCTCCCACTTCAGGTTGTCTGTGATGGTGGTACCGAGGAACCGAGCGCTGTGTACCCTGGAGACCTCTGTACCATTAATGGAGACTGGACTGGGAGACGGAGCGTTCCTTCTGAAGTCCACAATTAGTTCCACGGTTTTTGCTGTGTTTAATACGAGATTGTTTTCCTCACACCACCTGAGGATCCGCTCAATCTCCTTACGATATTCGTGCTCACCGTTTTCATCTATGAGGCCAATTATGGTGGTGTCATCTGCAAACTTGATGACCTTGACAGAGTCTGCGGATGAGGTACAGCTATTCGTGTACAGTGAGAAGAGAATCGGGGACAGCACGCACCCTTGCGGGGCGCCAGTGTTTGTGATTCTAGCACTGGAAGAGCAGCCGCCGATCCTGACTAACTGCGACCTGTTGGTCAGGAAATCCTTGATCCAGGTGCGCAGATTAGGGTCAACACCGAGTCGTGCCAGGTTTTCATACAGGATGGTTGGACAAATGGTGTTGAAAGCGGAGCTGAAGTCTAGGAGCAGGATCCTGGCGTAGGAGCTTGGTTTATCCAGATGTTCCATGATGTGTGCTAGACTGATGTTGATAGTGTCCTCCACGGACCGGTTAGCCTTGTATGCAAATTGCAGGGGATCCGTTTTGGTGTCGGTGTGCTCCTTCAGATAGGGAAGAACCAGCCTTTCAAAGGTTTTCATGATGATTGGAGTTAAGGCAACCGGTCTGAAATTGTTTAGTTCCGTAACACCTGGCTTCTTGGGAACCGGAATGATATTCGCTTTCTTGAAGCAGGAAGGGACCTTGCACACTGTCAGGGATTTGCTGAAGATTGACGTTAGGATCGGGGCTAGCTGGCTCGCGCAGGTTTTCAGGCAGGCTGGAGATATGCCGTCCGGGCCTGGAGACTTCCTGGGGTTGAGCTTCTGGAGGTGCCGCAATACGTCAGCCTCCCAAACAGTTACTGGTGCTTGGAGGGCAGTGGCAGCTTGGGGGGGTGTGGCAGGAGGCTTCCCGGGTGAGGATGAGATTGCTAGGTCCTCAGAGTGGGTGGGGAGGTGCTCGAACCTGCAATAGAATTTGTTGAGCTCCTCGGCTAGCGCAATGCTAGGAAGTGTGTGTTGGGGAGGGGGCTTGAAATTAGTAGCTGCCCTGAGGCCTTTCCAGACATCCCGTGTGTTATTGGACTGAAGGTCCTGTCTTAGTTTGTTTGAGAAGTCCCGCTTTGCCGCCTTCAGCTCTCGGTTTAGGGAGTTTCTGGCTTCCCTGTACTCCTCTGGGGTGCCGGATTTGTGTGCTTCCTCTTTGATTTTCCGTAGGTGGCGTAGCTTGCCATTGAACCAAGGTTTGTTATTTGGGAAGACTTTGACGTTCGTTGTTGGAATGCATGACTCTTCACAGAAGCGGATATAGGAGGTGACATTTTCCGTCCATTCGTCTAGGCATGGAGCCTCGAGAACTGACCAGTCCGTGCTATCAAAGCAGGCTTGTAGTTGACCTTTAGCCTCCTCAGTCCACTTTTTAACACTTTTTAACAAAATTGATTTGATTACATATGTATTACTCCTGGCTACACTCTTAGTATCGTCCACCTTTCAGACTCTGTACTTCAGCCTATCATCCATTCTATTTTGCTATACCTTAGCATTATGACTGATTAATGTATTTTTTAATGATTATTAAGCGATACTTACCTCTCTATTGCTGAAACTGTGATAGTTAACGATTGCTATCTATACTAACGCTTTTTTTCAGATAATAAAATATGAATTAAGCAAACGCTTTCTTCTTTACATCAGCTGGTACTAAATTGGACTTTAGGATCATGCACACAGGTTGCATTACTATTAACTCACTACTGACATCTTGTGTTAAAATAGTCCAACTACACCCTACATTATTCTACATTTACATGGATATTAATTAGTATATGTGTTTTATATAAATTTGCTAAAGGTTAATTAGCAATGAAGTATGCATTTTGAATAAGTGTATGAGAATTAACAATTGAATGTACCTTTAAATCCAGTTTCCATTTGTTTACTTTGGGTCACAGAAGAATGTTCAGAATGAATTTTGTCATCTTCGTCTTTGTTTACTTCATCAAAACTTGATATATCTCCATCTGGCTGTTCTACCATCACAGTACACGTGTCTTTGCATTTTTTCTTAGTTGGTACTTCTACATCACTTTCTTGATCTTGACCTGTGTTTTGAAATATTTTTTTTCGTTATTAGTGTAAAAAATTGAAGACATTACAAACATTTCTTTTTACAATGATTACTGTTAAACAAAAAGAATGTGACATAAATGTTTTTTTTTTTTTAACAGGATCTTGCATCAACCCCCTGCAGCCGATCTCTGCTCTTGCAGTGAAGCTATAATGTCCATGTAACGCCTATGGACAGTTCATGTTTGGTATTCACACACAGACAGCAATGTGAACGCAATTAATTTTTTGGATTTCCACCCTGTATATCAGCCTTTATTATGCTACTGCGGTCTGCTTGCGGATGAAATAGCAGCATAGGGGACAATATAACGCCTATTAATTAATTAATTTATGAAATAAATTACTCGCTTTCCCATGTCTATCGGCCGGTGAGTGGTACAACAGATGTGTCTTCCGGCTGGTCCTGGACCTTCGGGACGGAAATTCAAGCACACCAATCGCATCAAGGCTTCTTGGTTAAAACCCATTTGAGTTTATAATACGGTTTTGATTTGCATATAATGTTAATAAAATGTACATTTTGGACACTGTTTAAGGCAATCACGAACTTTATCCAAAACAAAATTTGGAATACGACATGACATTTATATATGTATCAATTCTCACATTAAAAAATTAGTATATGTTAAATTCCCCTGCGTCTATCAGCAGCGCTTCGCCGCATCTATCAGGCCCCTCACAGTGTTGGAAGAGTTAGAGGGGCGGGAGAGAGTCTGACATAAGCGATGACAGACGCATGTGGGGCAGTGCCGCGGCGGTCAACCATACCCCAACTATGAAGCACTCCCCGACTTTATCGAGGGGTATTTGGTGGTGAAGGGAAAACACATTAAGCCACGTGATAGCGCCGGTTTACCAGGGGCACACGTGCCCCTGCTATCTATGAGGTCTTAAAGAGAACCCGAGGTGGGTTTGAAGAATATTATCTGCATACAGAGGCTGGATCTGCCTATACAGCCCAGCCTCTGTTGCTATCCCAAACCCCCCTAAGGTCCCCCTGCACTCTGCAATCCCTCATAAATCACAGCCACGCTGCTGACAAACAGCTTGTCAGAGCTGGCTGTGTTTATCTCTATAGTGTCAGTCTGCTGTTCTCCCCACCTCCTGCAGAACTCCAGTCCCCGCCTGCATCCCTTCCCTCCCTGCTGATTGGAGGGAAGGGACGGGGGCAGGGACCGGAGCTATGCAGGAGGCGGGGGAGCAGCTGAGACTGACACTACAGATGTAAACACAGCCTCACAGCATGGCTGTGATTTATGAGGGATTGCAGAGTGCAGGGGGACCTTAGTGGGGTTTGGGATAGCAACAGAGGCTGGGCTGTATAGGCAGATCCAGCCTCTGTATGCAGAT